>NC_068321.1:27289875-27322375 GCF_025860055.1 Xyrauchen texanus | reverse complement strand
CGAAACATGACTAAATATGGGCCGATCTTTCTGAGCCTTGAAATATCCAGCAAATACACCCAAACATCCCAGCCAGACTGATCTGTGGAACTATCTGTGGTCCAAAGACTCTTTCCACCTGCATGAATGCCCTGTTGTCCCAATTAGGAGGGAAAGGTTGAGCCCGCGGTGCTCCGATTTTATCCTACTGGTCTCAGAGGTCTTCCTCTGTCACTTACATATCTCACCGACACTCGTAGGACATGAGATGATTTCCAGCAACAATACAGTGTGCGCAGGGGTGTTCATGAATGCGAGCGTTGCAAACTAGAATAGTAAGGATGAATAACTGACAGTGAAACAAAGAGAGGGAACATGTCTGCAGAGAGTCGATTTAATCACATGATCTTCCTTTCATTTGCATTTGCCCGTCAGGCAGAACTCGAGACGCTCATATAATGAGCTCAGTTGAGCTGTGACAAACAAAGTAGAAATCAAGAAATCCAAAAATCTAGAATGAAGATTCTCTATTAGATTATGCACATATGTCATGTTAAAGTTCATGAGAAATGGGACAACGATGTACGTGATTGACGGCGCATGAAATGTAAAAGCAGCGCTGTTGATGAGTTGCATGGAGCAGTTGTGAGTAACAGGAAATTCATTGAAATTAATAGTAATTCTCACATTAGATGGTCATATTAATTGTATATTATGTCATATTTAGATGAAAATTCATAGAAGTGTTGATAAAAAAGATGTCTTCACATGTATCTCACTGGTTTTACTGTAGTTCATGTATATTTTGAAATATCAAAGAATTTCAATATTTAATTTTTTTAAATAAAAAAAAATTGCATATTTATTAACTTTTACATTTGTATCAGTATCAATCTTTTTGCATGTATGAACAGTTCAGAACCTATTAATGACTTATAATATAGTTATATATATATATAAACCATTGGGTTATAAATGATTTATAAGCATGAATCCCAAATTCGATAGTTCACCCACAATACCAGTTCTGTCATCGTTTACTTATTATGGTTTTCTTTCTTCAGTGCAACACAAAAGATGCATTGTGCAGTATGTAAGTCTCAGTCACCATTCACTTTCATTGCATCTTTTTTCCATGATGACTGAGGTTGTAATTCTGCCTCTTATGGGTTTGTTTACAAACGTACTTGTGCATTTCTGCATTGTGCATTTTAAATAAGTTGTCAAGGCTTTACATAAACAGCAACATCATTATGAGGAAATGAAATCTCATCTTGTATAACTTACTGCATGTCACACAACAGCACAGTCCTGGTGCAGTTTTATTCCCCAGTAACTGCACTGTCAAGCACATCTCACAAATAAAAACTCTGAATTGCATAACTTACAGTGTCCAAACCTTTGCGACTTGTTGCATCAGAACACAGTTTTCTTTATTTGTCAACACCAGAAATGACTGGAGTGGTTGAACACGCAGTTTTAACAGAGATCTGTGAATTGTCTGAGGACTAATCTGATTATGCATCCTATTATATTCTCAAGCGTCTGTTTCTATGAAGAGTCACGGCCCTTTTGTTTCCAGAGAGGCTCTCGATAGACGTGGGCCCCTCGAAGGACCGTTAAGTCCACAGAGACGAGACACAAAACAAACAGCGAGCGTTAGACGCAGTTAAGCACTTTGGCAGCTGTTGAGTTGTTTGGAGCAGTTTGGGTTGATGTGCTTGTTTGCATATTTTTGAGTGGCTCATAAAATTATTTGCAGATAAATGTGAAGTATGACTACAATTATACATAAGCATCTAACGTTTTTCTTAGAACCCAAACAGGTCATTATTTACATGTATGTATATTTATGCATTTGGCAGACGCTTTTATCCAAAGTGACTTATTCATGGTATAAATTTATACGTTTGTGTGTTCCCTGGGAGTCGAACCCATGACCTTGACGTTGCTTGCACCATGCTCTACACTCTAAGAAGAAAAGTTTTCTTATAGAACCCAAAAGACTTCTATCACTCACTTCATATTTGGAACCCCCTAAAAAATTCTATGTAGAACCCAAAAGGCTTCTATGACTCACTTCATATTTGGAACCACAAAAAGGTTCTATATAGAACCAAAAAGGCTTCTATCGCTCACTTCATATTTGGAACCCCCTAAAAAATTCTATGTAGAACCCAAAAGGCTTCTATGACTCACTTCATATTTGGAACCACAAAAAGGTTCTATATAGATCCCAAAAGTGTTCCATCGCTCGCCTGATATTTGGAACCTCCCAAAAAATTATATTTAGAACCCAAAAGGCTTCTATGACTCACTTCATATTTGGAACCACAAAAAGGTTCTATATAGAACACAGAAGGGTTTATCACCCGCTTGATATTTGTAACCCCAAAAAGGTTCTATATAGAACCCAAAAGGGTTCTATCGCTCGCTTCATATTTGGAACCCCCTAAAAAATTCTATGTAGAACCCAAAAGGCTTCTATGACTCACTTCATATTTGGAACCACAAAAAGGTTCTATATAGATCCCAAAAGTGTTCCATCGCTCACCTGATATTTGGAACCCCCCAAAAAATTATATTTAGAACCCAAAAGGCTTCTATGACTCACTTCATATTTGGAACCACAAAAAGGTTCTATATAGAACCAAAAAGGCTTCTATCGCTCGCTTCATATTTGGAACCCCCCAAAAAATTCTATGTAGAACCCAAAAGGCTTCTATGACTCACTTCATATTTGGAACCACAAAAAGGTTCTATATAGATCCCAAAAGTGTTCCATCGCTCGCCTGATATTTGGAACCTCCCAAAAAATTATATTTAGAACCCAAAAGGCTTCTATGACTCACTTCATATTTGGAACCACAAAAAGGTTCTATATAGAACCAAAAAGGCTTCTATTGCTCGCTTCATATTTGCAACCCCCCAAAAAATTATATGTAGAACCCAAAAGGCTTCTATGACTCACTTCATATTTGGAACCCCAAAAAGGTTCTATATAGAACCAAAAAGGCTTCTATCGCTCGCTTCATATTTGGAACCCCCCAAAAAATTCTATGTAGAACCCAAAAGGCTTCTATGACTCACTTCATATTTGGAACCACAAAAAGGTTCTATATAGAACCAAAAAGGCTTCTATCGCTCACTTCATATTTGGAACCCCCTAAAAAATTCTATGTAGAACCCAAAAGGCTTCTATGACTCACTTCATATTTGGAACCACAAAAAGGTTCTATATAGATCCCAAAAGTGTTCCATCGCTCGCCTGATATTTGGAACCTCCCAAAAATTATATTTAGAACCCAAAAGGCTTCTATGACTCACTTCATATTTGGAACCACAAAAAGGTTCTATATAGAACACAGAAGGGTTTATCACCCGCTTGATATTTGTAACCCCAAAAGGTTCTATATAGAACCCAAAAGGGTTCTATCGCTCGCTTCATATTTGGAACCCCTAAAAATTCTATGTAGAACCCAAAAGGCTTCTATGACTCACTTCATATTTGGAACCACAAAAAGGTTCTATATAGATCCCAAAAGTGTTCCATCAGCTCACCTGATATTTGGAACCCCCAAAAATTATATTTAGAACCCAAAAGGCTTCTATGACTCACTTCATATTTGGAACCACAAAAGGTTCTATATAGAACCAAAAGGCTTCTATCGCTCGCTTCATATTTGGAACCCCCAAAAATTCTATGTAGAACCCAAAAGGCTTCTATGACTCACTTCATATTTGGAACCACAAAAGGTTCTATATAGATCCCAAAAGTGTTCCATCGCTCGCCTGATATTTGGAACCTCCCAAAAATTATATTTAGAACCCAAAAGGCTTCTATGACTCACTTCATATTTGGAACCACAAAAGGTTCTATATAGAACCAAAAAGGCTTCTATTGCTCGCTTCATATTTGCAACCCCCAAAAATTATATGTAGAACCCAAAAGGCTTCTATGACTCACTTCATATTTGGAACCCCAAAAGGTTCTATATAGAACCAAAAGGCTTCTATCGCTCAGCTTCATATTTGGAACCCCCAAAAATTCTATGTAGAACCCAAAAGGCTTCTATGACTCACTTCATATTTGGAACCACAAAAAGGTTCTATATAGATCCCAAAAGTGTTCCATCGCTCGCCTGATATTTGGAACCTCCCAAAAAATTATATTTAGAACCCAAAAGGCTTCTATGACTCACTTCATATTTGGAACCACAAAAAGGTTCTATATAGAACCAAAAAGGCTTCTATCGCTCGCTTCATATTTGCAACCCCCCAAAAAATTATATGTAGAACCCAAAAGGCTTCTATGACTCACTTCATATTTGGAACCCCAAAAAGGTTCTATATAGAACACAGAAGGGTTTATCACCCGCTTGATATTTGGAACCCCAAAAAGGTTCTATATAGAACCCAAAAGGGTTCTATCACTCGCTTCATATTTGGAACCCCAAAAAGGTTCTATATAGAACACAGAAGGGTTTATCACCCGCTTGATATTTGGAACCCCAAAAAGGTTCTATATAGATCCCAAAAGGATTCTATTGCTCGCTTCATATTTGGAACCCCAAAAATTTTCTATATAGATCCCAAAAGGGTTCTATCGCTCGTTTGATATATGGAACCCCCAAAAACGTTCTATATGTTCTATATAGAATCCAAAAGGGTTCTATCGCTCACTTCATATTTGGAACCCCCCAAAAAAGTTCTATATAGAACCCTTTTTAAGGGTTTAGGTACTTTCATGTTCCAGGGGATGATGGTCACTTTTCACCAGGCCTTCATCATTTTTTTTGTTTTTGTTTTTAAATTAGTTTAATGTATAGATTTCACTGTTTTAGGCTTGTCCCAGACCCAGACATTCAACAGTAAAAATATAAATTAATACATGTTTGAACCAATCTAGACAAAGAGTAAAATAAACAAACCATTTCAATATTTACAGTGTTAAAATTATTTGTATAAAACTCTAACTTTGGGAAAATGTCGAGTTGGTTTTACCTTGAAACAGGAACGCTCTCGTATCATCATGGAAGCCTTGCACCTGTGTCACTCCAGCAAACCCTTTTCCCGGACTGAACTCCTGGAACACACTGATCCGAACCGCTGGATCCACGCCGAATGCAGCGACTTCAACACAATCAAAATATATGCCATTAAAACTGATTCTATATACAGTCTAACAATATTGCACCTTTTGTCCAATGAATTTCAATGAGTATTCAAGTCATCTGTGATAACTGGATGTGGACTTTTCAAAATCATTGTACAGAAATTGCAGATGGCAATTGACAAAGAGCCATTTCTAGACCATTAAACATATATAACATGATTTTTATAAGATTTTATGAATTTTCATGACTTTTCCAGCCCTTTAAATCAAAATCCGCTGATTTATCCCATGTTAATTACCTAAAATGTTTATTACGCGTTATTACATTTAATTACAATGTAATTACATTGTAACTAGCGCATAAAGTGCAATTGAAACATATTGGAGATGACAGGAACACTTTGTATCATGTTTTGGGAGGGAATACATCTTTACATATGTAATTACTGGCTTTTATAGCTGTAAGGAGATGTATAGAATGAACAGCTACTCATCATAATATATATATACACACACACACACACACAAATAATCAAGTAATTGATAAACAATGACTGAAGTCGATGTCTCAGCCTACCTCCTGCCACGTAAAATAATCCTAAAAACAACTGCAATAATCCCATGGTGAATGATCAAATTAGACCATGTTGTAATTTACTCCTCAGAAAAACGCGCACAAATACAATCACGTGTCAGCAGGACCGATCCTCCTCATTCAAACATTCTCAAAGGATGAGGAGAGCATCTCCAGCACTTCAAGGTTCCGGTGAATGCGCGAGAATATTCCGTAAAGAGAAGCGCGGGAGCCGCACAGGTGGTTTTGGTGATTGCGCACCGCACAGACTGCAGATCCACCAGCCAGTGTCTGATCGGTACAAGTGAAACCAGCTTCAAACCAGCTTCCCTGGAGCTAATGAGAGAGAGAGAGAGAGAGCGAGAGAGAGCGAGAGAGAGCGAGAGAGAGCGAGAGAGAGAGAGAGAGACGAGAGAGAGAGAGAGAGAGCGAGAGAGAGAGAGAGCAGAGAGAGAGAGAGAGAGAGAGAGAGAGAGAGAGCGAGAGAGAGCGAGAGAGAGAGAGAGCAGAGAGAGAGAGAGAGAGAGAGCGAGAGAGAGAGAGAGAGAGAGAGAGCGAGAGCGAGCTTGTAACCCCCCTGGTGGCGCATTGGTTTTTAAATCTTTTATTGTGGATCTCTGAGTTAACCCGGTTATAAGCTACTTATACAGTGTATGCATAACAAAATATATTTATCACTTTATATTAACTTTAATAACGATAATTATTGGGACTTATATACTATATAGTTAGCATATAGTGATATAAGCATTTGTACAATATATGACATAGGGGAAATGGGGGCTAGTTGTCACAAGGGCTATATCTAAAAAAAACAATTATAATTTTTTAATGCTTAAATACAGCTATTAAGCTATATTAAAGCCATTAAATATACAAAAATTTGTTTTGACTATGTATATATATTTGCATTTTAATTTCATAAAATCAATCAATTTGAATGATGTAATCTTCACTAAATGTAATTAATTAAAGAAAATATTTTTGTATTTAATTTCTTTAAAGATTAGTCAATCTATCATATTTTTTCATGCATAATATTCCTGAAAAGCCATTAAATGCACTAAAAATATATTTTAGAATAATATTTTTTTTGGGGGGGTTGTCCCTAGCAACCAAATTGTCCCGGTTGCTAGGGAGGGTAGAGTCACATGGGGTAACCTCCTCGTGGTGGTGATTAGTGGTTCTCTCAATGGGGCGTGTGGTGAGTTGTGTGTGGATCGTGGAGAGTAGCATGAGCCTCCACATGCTGTGAGTCTCCGCGGTGTCATGACTTCTATGACATGTTCAATAGTGTTCACTCAATGTGATTTTTACTGCATGTTCAATTAACTTATTTAAAGTGAGTTAATGCAACACAATTCTTTAGCATTTTGTCTCAACTTGATTTCATTGTGTATATGTTTACTTAGTCTAATTGTGTTGGGACTATGTGAATAATAATAATGTATTGCACATGCATTTATTATATTAATGTATTTCTATACAAGATAAAAACAAGTTGGAGACTTGTTAGTGTTTAATGTTCTGTCATGGTGGGATTTAGAGGAGTTTATGTCACGTAGATTTATTTGGGGTTACCATTGTGGACAGGGCTGGACTGGTAATCTGGCATACCGGGCATTTTCCCGGTGGGCCGACGCACTTTGGGGCTGATCAGGGGCGGACTGGCCATCGGGAGAACCGAGTGGGCTGGTGGGTCAGCCGCAGAATGGGACGCGATAAGCTAAAATGAGATATGCAGAAAAGGACAGCAGTTTTTCTCATGAAGTAAATTCTGAGCGATCATCAGTATAATGACTGATTGGGGAAACTTTCAACAGCACAATACTTGTTATACATATGTATTCTATGCTAATGTATTTGTTGCTAGCTAGTAACAAGCTGCACGGATCGATAGAGTTATTAGAACAGATCGAGTTTAAGTTAGGTTAAAGCAATTCATTTATGTTTTCGCTACACAATTAATTTAGGTTTTGCTACACAATTAATTTAGGTTTTCGCTACACAATTCATTTAGGTTTTCTCTACACAATTAATTTTGGTTTTTGCTACACAATTAATTTAGGTTTTCTCTACACAATTCGTTTAAGTGTTGCTACACAATTAATTTAGGTTTTCTCTACACAATTCATTTAAGTTTTGCTACACAATTAATTTAGGTTTTCTCTACACAATTCATTTAGGTTTTGCTACACAATTAATTTAGGTTTTCTCTACACAATTCATTTAGGTTTTGCTACACAATTAATTTAGGTTTTCGCTACACAATTAATTTAGGTTTTCTCTACACAATTCATTTAGGTTTTGCTACACAATTAATTTTGGTTTTCGCTACACAATTAATTTTGGTTTTCGCTACACAATTCATTTAGGTTTCGCTACACAATTAATTTAGGTTTTGCTACACAATTAATTTAGGTTTTCACTACACAAAGTATATGAGTGAAGCCTACATTTTACTTTCATATCAAATAAACTCATTTTCATTGTGTGGATCCAATATCAACAATAATATTAGTTTAAACAGCAGATATTGTCACCACAGTTACCCTTTCAAACATTCACTGGACCAATATGTGTGACCAGTAGACCCGCTATATCTATAATTACATAGACCTATATTCAAAGAAATTTCAAAAGTGATAACTTTAAATTGTTACCATAAGGAGCTAAATCTACCTAAAATAATTTGTTGGTGTAACCTAATATATTCAGCTTGATTCAGTGATGTAATGCATATGTTTGATTTGAGTAAGAGCAGTTCATTTAGACACTAACATATTTTCAGTCACTTAAACATTGTCAAGCACAATGTCATTGTGTTTGTTCATAATATTACATATATAAAGTGTTCAACAAATGACTCCAAACAACAGATATTGTTTTTTTGTTTTTCTCCCAAAAAATGGTGAAGCTGCTGAGCTCTTAACCCAAAGGTTTGATCCAGTAATGCCTCTATATCAAAAACCTGGTTTAATTAATGCATGCTCCTGGTCTTATTGTGAATGATTCATCATTGCAAGTTATTCTAAAGGTAAATAATGATAGTCTTTAGTCATTTTACATGTGTTGAACACATCTGTAAAGCTGTATGTTCCACAGTTTGAGTCTCTGTTTAACAAAACCAAAAACTGACCCAGTAAACCAAGCGGTCAAGCTGTATTTTGGCTCAGAACAGCGATGTTTTTCACGGCTCTGGTGACCCGTTTGGCAACACTGAAAGGCCAGTGAGTTTAATCTAAGACCCAGCAGACATTGTGAAGTCTGTCCTTGTTGTCTGGTAGTGAAAGGCCGCTCACATTCCCGGCTAATCCCAACACATACGCAGTGTGATTTCCTTAATTCAGCTGTTCTCAAATGGTTTTGGTTGAGCTCGATTTTATAATGGACATCAAATGGCGACCCAACATTGTTCCAATGCTGTTTATTGTCAAAAGTGACCAAAACATCAACATGAAATCAAACGTGAAAGGTATTAATAGCTCACTATATTCAAATTAACATGAGAGTGATTGAATATGACAACGTTGCCGACTTTGTAAAAGCATAAACTTCTTTTTGCTCTCCCAACTTTGCATGATTAGTTGCACTTTATTATTTGTATTTAGCAATGTTTCTCCCTGCCGTCTGTGACAAATCAGACCTGAGACCCATATTTGGGTCGTTACCCACCAGTTGAGGAGCTCTCCGTTAGATTACCAATAAACCCAATAAGGATATAATCTAACGCCCAGATACATTTTAGAGGGGCAAGAATTTAATATCAGCTCTGATGTGAGACAGATGGTTTCTTGAGATGGCCAGACAGTATTCGAATAACCTTTTCTCCCATTTTCTCCCCAATTTCCCAATCCGCTCTGAGTCCTCGTGAGTCGCCTCAATCCGGGTGGCGGAGGACGAATCTCAGTTGCCGCCGCGTCTTATCACGTGACTTGTTGAGCGCGTTACCGCGAGATTTAGCACGTGTGGAGGCTTTGCGCTATTCTCCGTGGCATCCACACACAACTCGCCACGCGCCCCACCGAGAGCGAGAACCAGGGGAGGAGGTTACCCCATGTGACTCTACCCACCCTAGCAACCGGGCCAATTGGTTGCTAAGGAGACCTGACTGGAGTCAAAGAGTCGATTCTGAATGGATTGACCGCAGTTCAAACGGTGATGTGCACCCCACAATAACAGTAAAACCTGTAAACTTATATTGTGATGACCTTCCTCATAGCCCCACGATGAAATCAGCTTCAAACATGGACTTATTTCACAAATAAAATGGCAAGAGGTTTCTCTAAGGGGTAGGTTAAGGATGTAGTAATGTTAAATAGACAATCTGAGTGCGGTTTGCACATGCAAAACTCACCGGTAATATGTTACAGTGTTATAGATGGTATGCGGTTACTAATAGGGCATTGCTGTGTGGTTGCTAGGGGGTTGCTAAGGTATTGCACATTGTAGATTGTCTAATATCCGTGATTCATAACGGAAGCCTGTTTTTGTTTTCCGGCCATTCGCATCTGTGTATTGTTTTTCAGTGGATAATGTGATTTTCAGCTTATTAAATGAGTAAAATGGCCTAAAAATAATTAAAAATAAGTGACCCCATAGTGAAGATAGTTAACAGGGTCACGCCTCCTCCTGTGTAGGTACAGTAGATCACATGAGGCAAGTTTCGCTGATGTCATTAACTACTTAATGTCTCATGACAACCAACAACTGCACAAGATGAGCCTGAACTCATTTTTACTCCAACTAACACTTACTTGATGTTACTTGATGAAAGCGGGATTGTTTTGTCACGTTCACTGCATCACTGATCTGAACTGTGGTATTTACATGGTTCTCCAAGGCACTACAAGAAACCCATAGTATCATACTTTTAGGCCTTGTAATGTTATGTTTTAAAAAATACCAAAACATGGTATTACTATGGTACCATGTTAAAAACAACCCTGGTAATATAATGGGACTCTTTAGTACTTTGCTGGTGATAGTCACTGGCGTAATCAACTCATTTGTTTAAAGGCTACAACTGTGATATTATGTCATAATATTGCACAACACTGACCTCTAGTGATATAAAACTGATAATCACAGGGTGAGTGAATAAACACCACATTACATGACATTACTTAACCCTTAAATATGTATTGCTCAGAGGTTGCTCTGACATAGTTCAGGAGATCTAATAGACTTTTTTAATTAGGAATCAACGTTTCTTAAGTCAGTCACTGGCAAAACATCTATTAATATGATAGAATTAAACATGTGAGAAGTATATATGCTAGCAACCTCTATAGACCTATATTTGTATTTCAAGGAACATATGTGTCTCACATATATGATTATATAAACTCATTGGCGTGTACAGAAGGGGGCTCGGGGTGGCTCGAGACTCTCAAAATGTAAACGTGCCTCAATGGTTATCTTCCTCTTAAAATATTAATTATACTACTATTACAACTAGAACACTTGACACTAAGCAAACAAAAATGTGTTTGCGGACAATGACACTTTCTGCCTGTCAATCATTTTGCTCGTTCTCATAGTGTTGTAGTTGCAGTGAATTATTGAGGCTTAATGACATTTTTATGCCATGTTGTTCATTACAGTTGCCAGTTGAGGGCGCTGTTTTACTCCTGTTGTTTTTGACACAGTTTCTGCATGTGTCGTTCTCAATAAAGCTTGTTTGGTGTCATTGGAGTGCGGTGTTTTGGGAAAAGGGGGCGTGGCTAATCCTAATAAGCTCTGTTTGTGGAAATTCTAGAATGGCTAAAATCGCTTACTGCAACTTTAACTATTAAAAATGTCAACAAAAACATGTTTACTTTATTGTATTTGAATAATTCACAGTTGTCTATTTATAATTTACACTTTATGCTAAATCAAAAAATAAACAGTACAGTAATTAGTTACTGAAATGTATCTTATAAAGAGCTCAGTGACTGTTGTGACAGGACTACTAGCGACAGTTCAGATCATAATAACACATCATTACTCTTCAGAAAGTCTGTCTGAAAAGTAAACAGCTGTGGCATTTATTTAAATTTGCCATATTGATCTATACAATATCAACATATTCTAGCAAGACGTTTTAATGTTTGTGTCCTTTCTCTTGAATTCCATCTTGCTGTTGTCAATTGTCTCACTTCTATCACAAGTCATCTTCGCTCTGGTCTGGTGTCTCTGGTTCGGTGTGTGTCGTCTGTGCTGGATTTCTTTTGTGCATCCTCTGGTTGTGATTCGCTCCAGACCTTCAGTAGCTCCATCGCCGGCCGTGTACACGTGCTCTCCTTCTCTCTAGAGTTCCTCCATTTCATTCTGCGGTTCTGGAACCAGATCTTCACCTGCGGCACACATAAAAGCAAATTCATCAAATCGTGTGGACTCACCAGTGTTGCCGTTGTAGATTTTCAGACTCTCTTTATCATCTCACAGATAAGTCAAAAGACAAGTTGTGAGTAAATTAAAAGACACGGTGGTCGATTTCACAAAACCATTGTGCCAATTTTGAGAGTAGTATTTCAGCACAAATATGTGACAGTTGGCAACCCTAGTTTCTACAGTGTTTTTATCACCTTCCTATGCAGTTACTAGGGCATTCTGAATAGTATTTAGCATGTTGCTATGGAGTTGTTAGGGTATTCTGTGTAGTTTTAGCACATTGCTATGCACTTGCTAGGGTGTTCTGAAAAGTATGTAGCACATTGCTAAGCAGATGCTATGGTGTTCTGCATGATGTTTAGCATGTTGCTATGCAGCTGTTAGGACATTCTAGGTCATTTTTATCATGTTGTTATGCACTTGCTAGGGGGTTCCCAATAGTATTTATAGTATTTAGCATGATGCTATAAAATTCTTAGGTTCTTCCAAATATTAATTAGCACGTTGATATGCAGTTGCTAGGGTGTTCTGTATAGTAATTAGCATGTTGTTATAAAGTTCTTAGGTTCTTCCGAATAGTATTTAGCATATAACTAAGCAGTTGCTAGGGTGTTCTGCATGATGTTAGCATATTGCTATGCAGCTGTTAGTTCATTCTAGGTGGTTTTTAGCATGTTACTAGAAAGTTATTAGGCTCTTCCGAATAGTATTTAGCACATTGATAAGCAGTTGCTAGGGTGTTCTGTACAGTATTTATAGTATTTAGCATGTTACTATAAAGTTCTTAGGTTCTTCCGAATAGTATTTAGCATGTTGATTAGCAGATGCTAGGGTGTTCTGTATAGTATTTATAGTATTTAGCATGTTACTATAAAGTTCTTAGGTTCTTCCGAATAGTATTTAGCACAATTATAAGCAGTTGCTAGGGTGTTCTGTACAGTATTTATAGTATTTAGCATGTTACTAGAAAGTTATTAGGCTCTTCCGAATAGTATTTAGCATGTTGATAAGCAGTTGCTAGGGTGTTCTGAATAGTATTTATAGTATTTAGCATGTTACTAGAAAGTTATTAGGCTCTTCCGAATAGTATTTAGCACGTTGATAAGCAGTTGCTAGGGTGTTCTGTATAGTATTTATTGTATTTATCATGTTACTATAAAGTTCTTAGGTTCTTCCGAATAGTATTTAGCACGTTGATAAGCAGTTGCTAGGGTGTTCTGTATAGTATTTATTGTATTTATCATGTTACTATAAAGTTATTAGGCTCTTCCGAATAGTATTTAGCACGTTGATAAGCAGTTGCTAGGGTGTTCTGTATAGTATTTATAGTATTTAGCATGTTACTATAAAGTTCTTAGGTTCTTCCGAATAGTATTAAGCACAATTATAAGCAGTTGCTAGGGTGTTCTGTATAGTATTTATTGTATTGATCATGTTACTAGAAAGTTATTAGGCTCTTCCGAATAGTATTTAGCACGTTGATAAGCAGTTGCTAGGGTATTCTGTATAGTATTTATTGTATTTATCATGTTACTAGAAAGTTCTTAGGTTCTTCCGAATAGTATTTAGCACAATTATAAGCAGTTGCTAGGGTGTTCTGTATAGTATTTATATTATTTAGCATGTTACTATAAAGTTCTTAGGCTCTTCCGAATAGTATTTAGCACGTTGATAAGCAGTTGCTAGGGTGTTCTGTATAGTATTTATTGTATTTATCATGTTACTAGAAAGTTCTTAGGTTCTTCTAGAAAGTTCTTAGGTTCTTCTGAATAGTATTTAGCATGTTGATAAGCAGTTGCTAGGGTGTTCTGTATAGTATTTATAGTATTTAGCATGTTACTATAAAGTTCTTAGGTTCTTCCGAATAGTATTTAGCACAATTATAAGCAGTTGCTAGGGTGTTCTGTATAGTATTTATTGTATTTATCATGTTACTAGAAAGTTATTAGGCTCTTCCGAATAGTATTTAGCATGTTGATAAGCGGTTGCTAGGGTGTTCTGTATAGTATTTATTGTATTTATCATGTTACTAGAAAGTTCTTAGGTTCTTCTGAATAGTATTTAGCACGTTGATTAGCAGATGCTAGGGTGTTCTGTATAGTATTTATAGTATTTATCATGTTACTATAAAGTTCTTAGGTTCTTCCGAATAGTATTTAGCACAATTATAAGCAGTTGCTAGGGTGTTCTGTATAGTATTTATTGTATTTATCATGTTACTATAAAGTTATTAGGCTCTTCCGAATAGTATTTAGCACAATTATAAGCAGTTGCTAGGGTGTTCTGTATAGTATTTATTGTATTTATCATGTTACTAGAAAGTTATTAGGCTCTTCCGAATAGTATTTAGCACGTTGATTAGCAGATGCTAGGGTGTTCTGTATAGTATTTATAGTATTTAGCATGTTACTATAAAGTTCTTAGGTTCTTCCGAATAGTATTTAGCACAATTATAAGCAGTTGCTAGGGTGTTCTGTATAGTATTTATTGTATTTATCATGTTACTAGAAAGTTATTAGGTTCTTCCGAATAGTATTTAGCATGTTGATAAGCAGTTGCTAGGGTGTTCTGTATAGTATTTATAGTATTTAGCATGTTAATATAAAGTTCTTAGGTTCTTCCGAATAGTATTTAGCATGTAACTAAGCAGTTGCTAGGGTGTTCTGCATGATGTTAGCATATTGCTATGCAGCTGTTAGTTCATTCAAGGTGGTTTTTAGCATGTTACTAGAAAGTTCTTAGGTTCTTCCGAATAGTATTTAGCACGTTGATAAGCAGTTGCTAGGGTGTTCTGTATAGTATTTATTGTATTTATCATGTTACTATAAAGTTATTAGGCTCTTCCGAATAGTATTTAGCACGTTGACAAGCAGTTGCTAGGGTGTTCTGTATAGTATTTATAGTATTTAGCATGTTACTATAAAGTTCTTAGGTTCTTCCGAATAGTATTAAGCACAATTATAAGCAGTTGCTAGGGTGTTCTGTATAGTATTTATTGTATTGATCATGTTACTAGAAAGTTATTAGGCTCTTCCGAATAGTATTTAGCACGTTGATAAGCAGTTGCTAGGGTGTTCTGTATAGTATTTATTGTATTTATCATGTTACTAGAAAGTTCTTAGGTTCTTCCGAATAGTATTTAGCACAATTATAAGCAGTTGCTAGGGTGTTCTGTATAGTATTTATATTATTTAGCATGTTACTATAAAGTTCTTAGGCTCTTCCGAATAGTATTTAGCACGTTGATAAGCAGTTGCTAGGGTGTTCTGTATAGTATTTATTGTATTTATCATGTTACTAGAAAGTTCTTAGGTTCTTCTAGAAAGTTCTTAGGTTCTTCTGAATAGTATTTAGCATGTTGATAAGCAGTTGCTAGGGTGTTCTGTATAGTATTTATAGTATTTAGCATGTTACTATAAAGTTCTTAGGTTCTTCCGAATAGTATTTAGCACAATTATAAGCAGTTGCTAGGGTGTTCTGTATAGTATTTATTGTATTTATCATGTTACTTTAAAGTTCTTAGGTTCTTCCGAATAGTATTTAGCACAATTATAAGCAGTTGCTAGGGTGTTCTGTATAGTATTTATTGCATTTATCATGTTACTAGAAAGTTATTAGGCTCTTCCGAATAGTATTTAGCATGTTGATAAGCGGTTGCTAGGGTGTTCTGTATAGTATTTATTGTATTTATCATGTTACTAGAAAGTTCTTAGGTTCTTCTGAATAGTATTTAGCACGTTGATTAGCAGATGCTAGGGTGTTCTGTATAGTATTTATAGTATTTATCATGTTACTATAAAGTTCTTAGGTTCTTCGAATAGTATTTAGCACAATTATAAGCAGTTGCTAGGGTGTTCTGTATAGTATTTATTGTATTTATCATGTTACTATAAAGTTATTAGGCTCTTCCGAATAGTATTTAGCACAATTATAAGCAGTTGCTAGGGTGTTCTGTATAGTATTTATTGTATTTATCATGTTACTATAAAGTTATTAGGCTCTTCCGAATAGTATTTAGCACGTTGATTAGCAGATGCTAGGGTGTTCTGTATAGTATTTATAGTATTTAGCATGTTACTATAAAGTTCTTAGGTTCTTCGAATAGTATTTAGCACAATTATAAGCAGTTGCTAGGGTGTTCTGTATAGTATTTATTGTATTTATCATGTTACTAGAAAGTTATTAGGTTCTTCCGAATAGTATTTAGCATGTTGATAAGCAGTTGCTAGGGTGTTCTGTATAGTATTTATAGTATTTAGCATGTTAATATAAAGTTCTTAGGTTCTTCCGAATAGTATTTAGCATGTAACTAAGCAGTTGCTAGGGTGTTCTGCATGATGTTAGCATATTGCTATGCAGCTGTTAGTTCATTCTAGGTGGTTTTTAGCATGTTACTAGAAAGTTATTAGGCTCTTCCGAATAGTATTTAGCATGTTGATAAGCAGTTGCTAGGGTGTTCTGTATAGTATTTATAGTATTTAGCATGTTACTATAAAGTTCTTAGGTTCTTCCGAATAGTATTTAGCATGTAACTAAGCAGTTGCTAGGGTGTTCTGCATGATGTTAGCATATTGCTATGCAGCTGTTAGTTCATTCTAGGTGGTTTTTATCATGTTACTATAAAGTTATTAGGCTCTTCCGAATAGTATTTAGCACGTTGATTAGCAGATGCTAGGGTGTTCTGTATAGTATTTATAGTATTTAGTATGTTACTATAAAGTTCTTAGGTTCTTCCGAATAGTATTTAGCACAATTATAAGCAGTTGCTAGGGTGTTCTGTACAGTATTTATTGTATTTATCATGTTACTAGAAAGTTATTAGGTTCTTCCAAATAGTATTTAGCATGTTGATAAGCAGTTGCTAGGGTGTTCTGTATAGTATTTATAGTATTTAGCATGTTACTATAAAGTTCTTAGGTTCTTCCGAATAGTATTTAGCATGTAACTAAGCAGTTGCTAGGATGTTCTGCATGATGTTAGCATATTGCTATGCAGCTGTTAGTTCATTCTAGGTGGTTTTTAGCATGTTACTAGAAAGTTATTAGGCTCTTCGAATAGTATTTAGCATGTTGATAAGCAGTTGCTGGGGTGTTCTGTATAGTATTTATAGTATTTAGCATGTTACTATAAAGTTCTTAGGTTCTTCCGAATAGTATTTAGCATGTAACTAAGCAGTTGCTAGGGTGTTCTGCATGATGTTAGCATATTGCTATGCAGCTGTTAGTTCATTCTAGGTGGTTTTTAGCATGTTACTAGAAAGTTATTAGGCTCTTCCGAATAGTATTTAGCATGTTGATAAGCAATTGCTAGGGTGTTCTGTATAGTATTTAGCATGTTACTGTAAAGTTCTTAGGTTCTTCCGAATAGTATTTAGCATGTAACTAAGCAGTTGCTGGGGTGTTCTGCATGATGTTAGCATATTGCTATGCAGCTGTTAGTTCATTCTAGGTGGTTTTTAGCATGTTACTAGAAAGTTATTAGGCTCTTCCGAATAGTATTTAGCACAATTATAAGCAGTTGCTAGGGTGTTCTGAATAGTATTTATAGTATTTAGCATGTTACTAGAAAGTTATTTGGCTCTTCCGAATAGTATTTAGCATGTTGATAAGCAGTTGATAGGGTGTTCTGTATAGTATTTATTGCATTTATCATGTTACTATAAAGTTATTAGGTTCTTCCGAATAGTATTTAGCACGTTGATAAGCAGTTGCTAGGGTGTTCTGTATAGTATTTATAGTATTTAGCATGTTACTATAAAGTTCTTAGGTTCTTACGAATAGTATTTAGCACAATTATAAGCAGTTGCTAGGGTGTTCTGTATAGTATTTATTGTATTTATCATGTTACTATAAAGTTATTAGGCTCTTCCGAATAGTATTTAGCACGTTGATTAGCAGATGCTAGGGTGTTCTGTATAGTATTTATAGTATTTAGCATGTTACTATAAAGTTCTTAGGTTCTTCCAAATAGTATTTAGCACAATTATAAGCAGTTGCTAGGGTGTTCTGAATAGTATTTATAGTATTTAGCATGTTACTAGAAAGTTATTAGGCTCTTCCGAATAGTATTTAGCATGTTGATAAGCAGTTGCTAGGGTGTTCTGTATAGTATTTATTGTATTTAGCATGTTACTAGAAAGTTATTAGGCTCTTCCGAATAGTATTTAGCATGTTGATAAGCAGTTGATAGGGTGTTCTGTATAGTATTTATTGCATTTATCATGTTACTATAAAGTTCTTAGGTTCTTCCGAATAGTATTTAGCACGTTGATAAGCAGTTGCTAGGGTGTTCTGTATAGTATTTATAGTATTTAGCATGTTACTATAAAGTTCTTAGGTTCTTCTGAATAGTATTTAGCACAATTATAAGCAGTTGCTAGGGTGTTCTGTATAGTATTTATTGTATTTATCATGTTACTAGAAAGTTATTAGGCTCTTCCGAATAGTATTTAGCACGTTGATAAGCAGTTGCTAGGGTGTTCTGTATAGTATTTATAGTATTTATCATGTTACTATAAAGTTCTTAGGTTCTTCCGAATAGTATTTAGCACAATTATAAGCAGTTGCTAGGGTGTTCTGTATAGTATTTATTGTATTTATCATGTTACTATAAAGTTATTAGGCTCTTCCGAATAGTATTTAGTATGTTGATTAGCAGATGCTAGGGTGTTCTGTATAGTATTTATAGTATTTAGCATGTTACTATAAAGTTCTTAGGTTCTTCCAAATAGTATTTAGCACGTTGATAAGCAGTTGCTAGGGTGTTCTGTATAGTATTTATTGTAATTATCATGTTAATATAAAGTTCTTAGGTTCTTCCGAATAGTATTTAGCACAATTATAAGCAGTTGCTAGGGTGTTCTGTATAGTATTTATTGCATTTATCATGTTACTAGAAAGTTATTAGGCTCTTCCGAATAGTATTTAGCATGTTGATAAGCGGTTGCTAGGGTGTTCTGTATAGTATTTATTGTATTTATCATGTTACTAGAAAGTTCTTAGGTTCTTCTGAATAGTATTTAGCACGTTGATTAGCAGATGCTAGGGTGTTCTGTATAGTATTTATAGTATTTATCATGTTACTATAAAGTTCTTAGGTTCTTCCGAATAGTATTTAGCACAATTATAAGCAGTTGCTAGGGTGTTCTGTATAGTATTTATTGTATTTATCATGTTACTATAAAGTTATTAGGCTCTTCCGAATAGTATTTAGCACAATTATAAGCAGTTGCTAGGGTGTTCTGTATAGTATTTATTGTATTTATCATGTTACTATAAAGTTATTAGGCTCTTCCGAATAGTATTTAGCACGTTGATTAGCAGATGCTAGGGTGTTCTGTATAGTATTTATAGTATTTAGCATGTTACTATAAAGTTCTTAGGTTCTTCCGAATAGTATTTAGCACAATTATAAGCAGTTGCTAGGGTGTTCTGTATAGTATTTATTGTATTTATCATGTTACTAGAAAGTTATTAGGTTCTTCCGAATAGTATTTAGCATGTTGATAAGCAGTTGCTAGGGTGTTCTGTATAGTATTTATAGTATTTAGCATGTTAATATAAAGTTCTTAGGTTCTTCCGAATAGTATTTAGCATGTAACTAAGCAGTTGCTAGGGTGTTCTGCATGATGTTAGCATATTGCTATGCAGCTGTTAGTTCATTCTAGGTGGTTTTTAGCATGTTACTAGAAAGTTATTAGGCTCTTCCAAATAGTATTTAGCATGTTGATAAGCAGTTGCTAGGGTGTTCTGTATAGTATTTATAGTATTTAGCATGTTACTATAAAGTTCTTAGGTTCTTCCGAATAGTATTTAGCATGTAACTAAGCAGTTGCTAGGGTGTTCTGCATGATGTTAGCATATTGCTATGCAGCTGTTAGTTCATTCTAGGTGGTTTTTATCATGTTACTATAAAGTTATTAGGCTCTTCCGAATAGTATTTAGCACGTTGATTAGCAGATGCTAGGGTGTTCTGTATAGTATTTATAGTATTTAGTATGTTACTATAAAGTTCTTAGGTTCTTCCGAATAGTATTTAGCACAATTATAAGCAGTTGCTAGGGTGTTCTGTACAGTATTTATTGTATTTATCATGTTACTAGAAAGTTATTAGGTTCTTCCAAATAGTATTTAGCATGTTGATAAGCAGTTGCTAGGGTGTTCTGTATAGTATTTATAGTATTTAGCATGTTACTATAAAGTTCTTAGGTTCTTCCGAATAGTATTTAGCATGTAACTAAGCAGTTGCTAGGATGTTCTGCATGATGTTAGCATATTGCTATGCAGCTGTTAGTTCATTCTAGGTGGTTTTTAGCATGTTACTAGAAAGTTATTAGGCTCTTCCGAATAGTATTTAGCATGTTGATAAGCAGTTGCTGGGGTGTTCTGTATAGTATTTATAGTATTTAGCATGTTACTATAAAGTTCTTAGGTTCTTCCGAATAGTATTTAGCATGTAACTAAGCAGTTGCTAGGGTGTTCTGCATGATGTTAGCATATTGCTATGCAGCTGTTAGTTCATTCTAGGTGGTTTTTAGCATGTTACTAGAAAGTTATTAGGCTCTTCCGAATAGTATTTAGCATGTTGATAAGCAATTGCTAGGGTGTTCTGTATAGTATTTAGCATGTTACTATAAAGTTCTTAGGTTCTTCCGAATAGTATTTAGCATGTAACTAAGCAGTTGCTGGGGTGTTCTGCATGATGTTAGCATATTGCTATGCAGCTGTTAGTTCATTCTAGGTGGTTTTTAGCATGTTACTAGAAAGTTATTAGGCTCTTCCGAATAGTATTTAGCACAATTATAAGCAGTTGCTAGGGTGTTCTGAATAGTATTTATAGTATTTAGCATGTAACTAAGCAGTTGCTGGGGTGTTCTGCATGATGTTAGCATATTGCTATGCAGCTGTTAGTTCATTCTAGGTGGTTTTTAGCATGTTACTAGAAAGTTATTTGGCTCTTCCGAATAGTATTTAGCATGTTGATAAGCAGTTGATAGGGTGTTCTGTATAGTATTTATTGCATTTATCATGTTACTATAAAGTTATTAGGTTCTTCCGAATAGTATTTAGCACGTTGATACGCAGTTGCTAGGGTGTTCTGTATAGTATTTATAGTATTTAGCATGTTACTATAAAGTTCTTAGGTTCTTACGAATAGTATTTAGCACAATTATAAGCAGTTGCTAGGGTGTTCTGTATAGTATTTATTGTATTTATCATGTTACTATAAAGTTATTAGGCTCTTCCGAATAGTATTTAGCACGCTGATTAGCAGATGCTAGGGTGTTCTGTATAGTATTTATAGTATTTAGCATGTTACTATAAAGTTCTTAGGTTCTTCCGAATAGTATTTAGCACAATTATAAGCAGTTGCTAGGGTGTTCTGTATAGTATTTATTGTATTTATCATGTTACTATAAAGTTATTAGGCTCTTCCGAATAGTATTTAGTATGTTGATTAGCAGATGCTAGGGTGTTCTGTATAGTATTTATAGTATTTAGCATGTTACTATAAAGTTCTTAGGTTCTTCCAAATAGTATTTAGCACGTTGATAAGCAGTTGCTAGGGTGTTCTGTATAGTATTTATTGTAATTATCATGTTAATATAAAGTTATTAGGTTCTTCTGAATAGTATTTAGCATGTTGCTATGCAGCTGTTAGGGCATTCTGAGTGGTTTTAATACATTGCTAAGCAGTTGCTAGGGTGTTCTGACTATAGTGTTGCCAACGTTTCGTCACACAAATATGGAACACACATTTTTGTTTGATTGTGCCTTATTCACAAAACTCAACGCTATATTCCTGGTAATATTAACACCCGGCTTATACCGAAAAAATGGCAGAAAATGTCTGACCTGTGTCTCTTTCAGACAGAGCTCTGTGGCCAGTGTGTTGCGATCAGTCTTGCTTATATATTTCTGTGTGCGGAACATTCTCTCCAGCTCTTTCCTCTGTTCCTCTGAGAACACGGCCCGCCGCAGAATTCCAGGTCTGGATCTGGAGTTCATGGCTGGACTCCACATTGCAGAACCGATTCCTTCTAAAGCACAAATGAAGAAACCACTGACATCAACACTAAATGCATTAACAAGCACAATATTTGTATACTCTTTCTGTCTATCTGCTTCATTCACTCATGCCTTTTAAACTGTTCGACAAATCACCAGATTGGCCACCTTCGATGGCATGAGTAAGAGAGTTTGTCATGGTCTCTGGTCACCATTGAGTCTAAATAGTTTCCACTTAAACGCCCTATTAAAGGGGTCAGATCACCCTAAACCTCACCCACACACCCGCAACCCTGCTTTTCCTGCAACAAATGACCCATTTGACATTCCAGCACATTATCTCCCCCTCACGGCATCTCTAACTACTCCCTTTCAAAAGATGGACCCCGCTTCTTTCTCTCGAAACGCAGATGAGCTTGAAAAAAGTCTATAAAAGTCATTTCTATTGAGGGCGTCGTGTCTGCAGGGCCTGAAATGGGCAGAATGGATGGAGAGGCGGGGTGTAGAGCTCAGCTTTTCATTAGCCAGAACAAAAACCCCCAGATGGGCGATTCCGCCCACCTCTGTGCAGGAATGTGGGTGTATTGTGTTGTTGATGACCTTCCGTTCTGATCCGAGACCATTGTGGAGTTTGAGCTGGTTTCCAAGCGGTGGTTTTAGCTGATTCTGGGTCAGTGTGTGTGTGTGTGTGTGTGTGTGTGTGTGTGTGTGTGTGTGTGTGTGTGTGTGTGTGTGTGTGTGTGTGTGTGTGTGTGTGTGTGTGTGTGTGTGTAGAGCTCTGTGGGAAAGTGTCGAACCACTAAACTGTTTTCATGGAAGGTGTTTTTATATCCCCCCAAATCTGACAGATCTAAAACACAAAATCGGTCCTTTTGTTTTTGCACAATAGACCATCACATCATAAATGAAACATTGATGAAAGTTATATTGAGCAGAGCACTCTTGCTTGTGAGATATTGCTTAAATATAACTATAATTATGACTATTATTACAGTAAATATAACATTCAACTATACAGTAGGCTATAGGAAGTCTTTTCCATTTTCTGTGTTTTTGATGGTAGTTTCACTCTTCTGAATAAGACGTTGTTTATATGTTGTTTAAATGCTGCGATTTAAGTGTATAAATATATAGTCTGCAGGTGCTGCATGCTTCACAGTGAATGTGCGATCAGGCGCAGCGCACAATGCTCATAAAATGTGACGTTTTGAAAGTATGAGCGGCTTCACGCATTCACTTTAAAGTGTGCAGCACATGCAGACTGTATATTTAATTACTGTATATTGCATAACAGGAGAAACAGCACACACTCATAAGCGTGTGAGCATTTTAAAGCAGTCTTGTGTTAGTCGGACAGAATTGAGTTGGTACTCGGATCTACCGCTACTGCAAAAACACTAATATCGTTGCATCTTTTTAATTGTAATATCAACTTGATACCGAAGTATTGGTACTTTTGACTCCCAACTAGGGTGTGCTTAATAGTTTTCTATGCCCATGCTAGGGTGCGGGACAATTGAGCATTTTGAGCGGTCAATATGGGACGTTTTGAGCACTTTCAGCACTTAAATAGTGGAAGGGATGTCATCATATTGGCCAAAATACACACAAAATCTATGTGTGTGTAGATTCTCACTTATGAATTAAGAATAAGGCTTTATTTATATGGCCCTGTGCGATTATTATATTGCTAAATGCTGCGATTTAGTTAAATAAATATATAGTCTGCAGGTGCTGCACGCTTCACAGTGAATGTGCGATCTCTTCTGTCGTCAACTGCAACAAGCGCAGCTCTCAATGCTCATAAAATGTGACATTTTCACATTCACTTTGAAGAGTGCAGCACATGCAGACTGTATATTTATTTAATAAATTGCATTTGTGTGTGTGGGGGGGGGCTGTTTGTGCTTACTAGTAAACAGGGGGGTAGATGACATCACAGGCTGAGATCTAGTGTGGCACAGGAGAGGAGCTCCTAGAGATAGAGAGACAGATGAAAACTGTATTTTAATTATATTATAGGGTATTAGGGAACTACTGAATGTTATTAATGTGGTGCATGTTCAAAAACATGTTTTTATGTGTTGGCATAATGATATACTGTAACTGACGTTTCTCTACATTAATGCTTAAAAATATCTTAATTTCTGAGTTAATCTTTGCAGTGTGTGTATTTCCAAGAGTGTGTAACTGTAACTGAGTAATTTACATTTAACATATTTAACAGATGATATTTTTGAAACTACGTACACTGAACAAATAATGATAAGATTACGCATTTCAATATCATAAAATTCCATCAAACTGAATTGAGTAATCTTTAATAATAATAATAATATTTTAAGTTTTATTAATAAAACGTTTTTTCATCATTACGGAAGCCCTGAACCGCAAGGTGAAAAAAAAAACGGTGACATTTTTTTTTTGTCTCTGTTTGTTCCTGAGCCTAAGTCTTAAAAAAAAATCTCTTAAAAAAAAAAAAACATTCTCTCTTAAAATTATTTTTTTTTTACTTAAAAAAAATCTCTGAAAGTATCTCCTGTTTTATCTCCATTGCAGTCGTCCGGTCGACTGACTCATGCATGAACATTATGAACCCCAAACAACCGAGAATTAATCAAGTTCCTAAACTACTAATAATTAAAACCATTAAATGTAAAATTAGACCATCGTTTTACAAAAATATATAATTAATTAAAAAAAATATAGATTTTATTTTTTTTAAAGGAATTTGTTTTATTTTTTGAATAGTGAAAAAATAATATCTTGTTTTTTTTTTTTGTTTTTGTTTTTTTATAATATTAAAGAAACGTTTGAAGAGAGAAAAAAAATGTAAGACTTGATACAACGAACTGATACAATTAATTTATTTTTTCATCAATGTTTTTTTCACCTTGCGGTTCAGGGCTTCCGTACATCATTGCACACTTACATTTGATGAAATGTTGCAATGAAATTGAAAAGTGTAAATCTTCAAATCGGCTAAAATAATATATATATATATATAAGTGTACATAAAGTGCTTTCGTTTTTGTGTATTAAAACAAATTAAATATTAATAAAGCACTGCTCAACGGCCAAAGTGTTTTCAAATCAAGATGTCATTATGAGTTTGCGGTGGAATAAGACAATTCACAAAAATATGATCAGATATACAGATGTTAGATATCAGTCTGGACAAACATGCATGAATAAATAGATCAATACAATATATATACATAAATGTTTAGAAATACGAATACATTTACAAATTAAATAGGTGGGATATTTGCTTGTTTTTAACTTATATATGATATAAAGGTATTTTTTGTGCAGCACCAAATATTGAGAAACAGAGTAGTGCTATATTACTAATGAATCTTGCATAAATACAGACACATTTGAGAAGAAACGCTGTTTGTATTAAGTTCAACAGTCCCACATGAAGTTACAAGTGTTTGATTAGATTTGCATGGGAGTATTTGACAGGTCATGTCTCAGTGTTGCAGGTCATCTTACCTTTCCTATCCTTCCTTTGAGGACACATGTGGTTTTCCGGAGAGACACACTTCCCTTTCGGCACCATACCCAGAGGTCCGTAAACCAGAGTCGGAAAACATCTCTTCAGACGGACACCTGATGAAGGCCGACCAACAGGTGAAGAATTCCCAGGACGCAACAGATTGTCAATGAGAAAGCACTTCCCAGAAATCCCAAAACCTGGATGTCTCGGAGGAAATTCTGCCATTTTTCTTGGACAACTCGTTGTTTACGAGATCATTCTGAATCTGGACCCTTCCTACTAATATGGGTGTATTCCAGTCAAATGGACGGAGTAAAGTTCATTAAAAACCACAAAGAAAACAATAACCTCTTTGGCTCTTTCCACATGGGCGTCTCTGGCTGCGCTCTGATTGGTCGAGCTCTGGAGGTCTGATAAGAGTGGGCTCTTTCTGTCCGACAGAAGGTGGGACCGCTTCATTCATTATGTCAAAGTTCCCATTAAATGATAGACATTGGAGACAATAGACTCCCGGACAAAGTTTAACTCAAACAGAAGCGCGAGGCAGTAAATAGAAATATCTTTTTTCAGTGGAATCTATTGAGAAGGCCGTTAAAGAGACGAATCTGCCTCTCAGTCCATCAGTGTGGACTATATTTCTTTAGTTCATTGTTGTCTGTCGCAGATCTGTGGACAATGAGAACTAGTTTGCTATCAAAAAGTGGGATTTTATTGTATTACAGGAAATATCAGATTTAATGTTTGAGAATTACAAACTCTCAAAGTTCACAATTTGAGTCTGATTTCAATTCATTTGGGATTATTTCAGTTCTAATGTCTATTTTACTGACATTTGAAAGACGTTCTCTCTCAGCTAATGTTGTAATATAAACAAGGTGCATTCTGATGAAAATATACAATTTACACATTTTATGTTATCATTACTTTTTCATTATTTTGGTCGCATTTTTGATTTTCAAAGGAGATTTAAAATTCAACGTATTCCTATTAATAAATATGATGCAATTTTATTGCATTTTAGAGGTTTGCGCTTTAGTAAAAGATCGATCTTGAGATTTTAAGAAACAATATCGGAATTGTTCTAATGAAGAAAACAAATGAGCAGAACATTTCTATTTTTACCCAGAAATGTTTTCACATAGAACCCAAAAGGGTTCTATCGCTCGCTTCTTATTTGGATTCCCTAAAAGGTTCCATACAGGACCCAAAAGGGTTCTATCGCTCGCTTCTTATTTGGATCCCCTAAAAGGTTCCATACAGGACCCAAAAGGGTTCTATCGCTCGCTTCTTATTTGGATCCCCTAAAAGGTTCCATACAGGACCCAAAAGGGTTCTATCGCTCACTTCATATTTGGATCCCTAAAAGGTTCCATACAGGACCCAAAAGGGTTCTATCGCTCACTTCATATTTGGATCCCTAAAAGGTTCCATACAGGACCCAAAAGGGTTCTATCGCTCACTTCATATTTGGAATCCCTAAAAAGTTCCATACAGGACTCAAAAGGGTTCTATCACTCGCTTCATATTTGGATCCCTAAAAGGTTCCATACAGGACCCAAAAGGGTTCTATCGCTCACTTCATATTTGGATCCCTAAAAGGTTCCATACAGGACCCAAAAGGGTTCTATCGCTCACTTCATATTTGGATCCCTAAAAGGTTCCATACAGGACCCAAAAGGGTTCTATCGCTCACTTCATATTTGGAATCCCTAAAAAGTTCCATACAGGACTCAAAAGGGTTCTATCACTCGCTTCATATTTGGATCCCCTAAAAGTTTCCATACAGGACCCAAAAGGGTTCTATCGCTCACTTCATATTTGAAATCCCAAACAGGTTCTAAATAGAACCCTAAAGGGTTCTTTGAATCAAGTGAAAAGGGTTCTATATAGAACCTTTTAGTGGTTCCCAACATGGAATCATAACATTTGGTTGGTTGTTTAGTTTTAAAATGTAGTTTTTTTTATAACCAGAAAAGTATTTAATAGAAATGTTAATTAAAAAGTTCAGATGCAAAAAAAAACAAATTGTCTTTGTAAATAGAACCTTTTTTCATGAAGGGTTCTTTGCAGCTGAGTAAAGAAACCTAGAGAACCATTTCTCTAAGAGTGAGGTATGGATGCATTATAATGAGAATTTGGTGGGAATATATAATGTAATTGTAAATTGCTGATTGACACTGTTTTATATATATATTGTATGCATATTTTTTATTAAATAATATTTTATATATATTATACCATATATAAAGATAATCAGTGTGTAAATATATTATTGTTATTATTATATATTTTTATTACATTTTTTGTCCATTGATTTTGGGGTGAAATATGAACCAAAAATTGTTTTTATGATATTCACTCGTATATTTTCAATTTGTTTTTTTTAAAAAGGCCAAAGAGAAACTTTAAAATTAATTTTACTTTTCTTTAGCAAATCAAAACACAAGTAACCACTCTTGTTCTACCATCATTTAACTTTTGTGACAAAATCAACTAAAAAACAGAGAAGTGTCTGAACGTCAGCCATCAATACCCATAACAACAAGAAATAAACAAGATAGCAAAAGATATTATAAAGCTGCTCAGCTGAAAATGTTATCGTTCAGAAGTTCAGGAGACTGGATGAAGTATCAACTTTGTCTCAGATGTTTCTTATGAAGTCCTTTGGAGAAATAAAAATAGACACAATTCATTCAGTCAGAATAAAGAGATATAAAATGAATGTTGATATCAAACTTCAGATCAAGAAAGGTGGAAGTATTTGACGAGATCTCAGAGATGTTTAATGGCCGACTTTGGTCTCTTCCAGAGCGGAAGTGTGTTGTGTCCGGAGTTCGTGCTGTAAACAAGCATGTCGCAGCACAGGGGGGGTTCGGGCCAGACTTTTGGGTGGCAACATCACCTCATGCTGGGCATGCTAATCGCCGCAGACAGGCGGTTTCTTTGTCCCCTCGACTCAGAGCCAAAGGGCACATGTAATCAAATTTGCAGTTTTATGGCCCTCGCTGGTAGCGTGCAGACCGGCGGCCGATGAATATGTAATGTGTGTTTACGTTTGGCCGAGATGAGCTGGACGGACGTGCAAAGATTTTTCATGGGGTTATAGATCAAGAAATGATCTTGTGACTAATTTGGAAGTGAAATTTGGATGTGTTTGTCCAAACGTCAGTCCGGATACACGCTTTAGCTCAGTGGAACATATTAATGATTTTAAGGAAATCACAAATAGGTACCTTGTGGCCCTCGCGCTCATTTTATGGCCAAGTTGCTGTTACTTTGATAGAACATGCAATGCCAATTCAAGCTTTCATTTTACGTAAAATGTGCAAAAATGTTTGCAGGCAAAGTATATTTTAGGTGCTGCGTTTTTCACCATTTTAATCACCTTTTTGCCTCCAGATGTTTGTTTTAAATGGTCCTGCACGGTGACAAATGTATTTATAAAAGTGGAAAAATTCCATATTCCCAATCTGT
The DNA here is from genome assembly GCF_025860055.1 of Xyrauchen texanus. Classification (NCBI taxonomy): domain Eukaryota; kingdom Metazoa; phylum Chordata; class Actinopteri; order Cypriniformes; family Catostomidae; genus Xyrauchen; species Xyrauchen texanus. The sequence goes on along the minus strand of NC_068321.1, from coordinate 27,293,345 downwards.
GTTGGGTAATTTACTCAAAAGTAATCCACTACCTATTTCTAATTACTTATATATTGTAATCAGATTACAGATTTTTTTTTCCATGGGAAAAGTAATCACATTACTGATTACTGTACTTTTATGTTACTCTCCAAAACACTTCTGATTGAAATGTGTTTGTATTTCCTGCTCGACGAATTGAAAATAATCATGTTTTAAATGTATTATTCTGCATTATGAATGTAGTGTAACAATGTATGAAATCAACATCAATGAAAGTCAGTGACTGTAATCTGATTACAAGAATTCAAAATGTAATTGCATTTTGCATTACACTACTTTTTGATATAAAACTTATAAGATTACAGTAACTAAACACTTTGTAATTAGATTACACCCAACACTGTTAGCAGCTTCTGTGAGAATAGAACAAATGCGTGAATAGTTATTTTGGAAGAGTTAGAAAAATTTTGTTTATTTAAATTAGTTTAGGTGGAGTATAACATGGCACCCCACTGGACAACTTCCCAAAAATTCCCCAAAATATTTCATGTCAACTACCAATTTACTGCCTAAAATGTAGATTTAATGCATAGTAAAAAAGAACTACACTCTTAGACGAAAAAGTTCATATTTGGAACCCCTAAAAGGTTCCTGTGGCAGGGCGGAGGGCGGGACCGGGTGTGTAGGATCACGACCCGGCCCCGCCCTCCGCAATGCCACATTCCTCCCTCGTCCTCTCAGGCTGGGGAGCCCCCAGCATGACGTACACCCCCCTTTCCCTGGGGGAGGACATGCCCTAAGCCCCGTCTTCTGGCAGGTCATCCCCGTCTACCTGGACGAGGGAGGGGACAAGGTGAGGGAAACAGAAATAATTAAACTGGGGGCTACTTCCTGTAACAGTGTAGTACCCCCCAAAAAACAGTGTAAATTTAAAAGAGAGGACACAAACACACACATGACGGACGTCCGTAAACGATCTCTCTCTCCCGCACGATCCTCTGCAGTCGACCTTTATCCCTCACGGAGGCTTGATTAGCCTAATACGGGACCGGGTGTGTAGGATCATGACCTGGCCCCGCCCTCCGCCCTGCCACAGTTCCATATAGAACCCAAAAGAGTTCTATTGCTCACTTCATATTTGGAACCACTAAAAGGTTCCATATAGAACCCAAAAGAGTTCTATTTCTCGCTTCATATTTGGAACCACTAAAAGGTTCCATATAGAACCCAAAACAGTTATATTGCACGCTTCATATTTGGAACCACTAAAAGGTTCCATATAGAACCCAAAACAGTTATATTGCTTGCTTCGTATTTGGAACCACTAAAAGGTTCCATATAGAACCCAAAACAGTTATATTGCTTGCTTCGTATTTGGAACCCCTAAAATGGTCTATCGCTCGCTTCATATTTGGAACCCCTCAAAGGTTCCATATAGAACCCAAAAGAGTTCTATTGCTCGCTTAATATTTGGAACCACTAAAAGGTTCCATATAGAACCCAAAACAGTTATATTGCTCGCTTCATATTTGGAACCACTAAAAGGTTCCATATAGAACCCAAAACAGTTATATTGCTTGCTTTATATTTGGAACCCATAAAAGGTCTCTTTAAGGAGAGCTTATAATATATGTAATATACTACGCATTTTAATTCTGTTGGAGTAAAATCTCCTTGTCTCTTTAGCACTGTGGTCAGCATGACTTTCTCAAACAGGCAGAATTAGGCCTTTATGAAGTGGTCACTATAACGGCAGTTCATGTGAACCCATTTGAAGCTTTTATGCCTTTGAAAGGACAACTGAAAAAAACGGAGAGCCCTCATTGACACTCTATAAAGACCCAGTTAAAGTACCCTCGTTGTGAGAGCAGATGTGAAAGGTCTCGCTCCTCTTTTCTCCCCACGACCTCTTTAAAACTGGTGTCTCTCAATAGTCCTCACAGCTCTTCATACGGTGAATGGCAGGCCAGGATCTATGAATTAGACATCACAATGCAGGGAAATGCTGGGGAGAATGGACCCTTTAGAGCTCCGCTACAGAAGTGTTAAATGTGCCTTTCTGCATCTGTGCTGCTGTAATGAGACACCACAGTGGTGGCCTGTGTGGAAACTACAGTTGGGGAATCTGTGGTTTGTATGCTAAAATCGACTCATAGTTGTATTACACATCCCACTTTAAAATAAATAAATAAACTAAATGACAGAATCATTTCACAGTAATAAATAAGCTAAATCACTTTACCAAATAACAAACAAATGAACATGTATTTAATTCACATTTAAAGGAATAGTTCACCCAAAAATGAAGATTATGCCTCTCTTTCTTCTGCAGAACACATAGGAAGACTTTTAGAAGAATATTTCAGCTCTGTAGGTCCATATAATGCAAGTGAATGGTGGCCAGAATTTTGAAGCTCCAAAAAGCACATAAAGGCAGCATAAAAGTAATCCATAAAACTCCAAAAACAGTGTTTTGATCCATGTCTTCAGAAGTGCTTTTTCACTATAAATTCTCATCCGTGTCCAGTAGGTGGCGATATGCACGAAGAAGGCGGATCGTCAAAATCAAAAGATGAAGCATGTGAAAGTGAAAGTGGAGATTTACAGTAAACAAATGACATTTTTAAGATTTTAATGATTTGAAGATTAAAAGGTTTTAAAGATTTGAATGTGTGGATTACTTTTATGCTGCCTTTATGTGCTTTTTTGAGCTTCAAAGTTCTGGTCACCATTCACTTGCATTGTAAGGACCTACAGAGCTGAGATATTCTTCTAAAAGTCTTCATTTGTGTTCTGCAGAAGAAAGAAAGTCACACACATCTGAGATAACACGAGGGCTTATTTCTACATAATTGATTATAAAAACTATTTAGTTTAGAAAACACGTTTATTATTTACAGCACACAAACAACAAACAAAAACACAAAAATACACTTCCATCTGAATATTCTTCTTTACAAAATGCATCTCAATAGAAATATTATTCTTTACGTTATTATCTCTCTATGTACATCAGTTGTAGTGCATCTCAAGTCCATGAGATTAAAGAGCTGAGTGAGATGATGAGAGTAATTACAAAGTTGCCCCATATCTCCCCGTCTTATACCCCTCTATAATCATATCATTTTAAGGATTCGTGATTTATGATTGTCTCTCCTGTAGTTCGGGGCGTTGTCGGGTCGTTTAGCACTTGTGGTGCTTCCATTTGCGTGTTGCCGTGGCGATGTGGAGGTCTTTTTTGAGCCAGGGGAAGAGATTTGACAACTCGATGGATCCGTTTGGACGCATGGTTCCGGTGATGAGGTAGAGCTGAGCGCGGCCGGGTCGGACCAACGTGTGGGCGCATCTGAGGTTGATGAGCAGCCAGCGCTGCAGGAGACTGGAGGTGTCGTACGGGAGCAGCGGACCGCGCTGGATGAACTCCACCTGCCCCTCCACCATCAACTCCGGCTCTGAGGATGCCAGTCGACGCCGGGAGATCTTGGCTT
>NC_068321.1:27169875-27277375 GCF_025860055.1 Xyrauchen texanus | reverse complement strand
TAAAAATCTTAATTGCAAAATCGATTGATTATAGACTATATATAAAGCAAACAATATATTGACTCATTTTTTTGTTTCAATGCTTTATTTGTCTGTTGCAATAGTACAATATATTAAACCCTAAAAATTATTATGTATTATTTAAATTGAATTATCTACATTTCAGAGCCTTTCTCAGCAAATATTGATATATGTAATAATGAAGGCTTTCTTTTTCTATACTGTAGGACAGAAGACATGATGGTTTAGCATTAGCATGGTTTATAAGCTTAGCATTATAACCTAAATTGGTGACAAAATGTGTCCAGTATGTGCAATGATGTGGGGGTATTTTGCATTAACAGCAGAGGACAGTGTAGAGTCGATAATATGCATTTAATTCTATTTTAACAGCAGATGGCAGTGTAGAGTTACTGGATTTATTTCTGTTCTGTGTGTTGCTGTTTTCAGATTAAAGGATAAGCGTTTGTATCAATATATATATATATATATATATATATATATATATATATATATATATATATATGCAAAATAATCAGTTTTAAGTATTGCTATGAATTGTACACAAATATTTATAGGTAGGCCCTACTTTATATAAATGACCCTACAATCTCTCTGATAAGTGAAGACAGGTCCCTTACAAAAATTACTTAGTAGTTCGTTTTGGTTCATGGGATCCTTTGTTGGTTTTATTTTTTATTTTGTAACATTTTATTAACAATTGTGTCCCCAAAAGTACTAGGTAGGGTAAAAAGAACACGCACGCGTTTGTGCGCATGCGCAGTCCCCGCCTGCCCGCAGCAGCTCGGTCTGTGGCGGCTGTTTGTGTCCGCCGCACCGAAAATCTCCGTGTTTTTTCACTGCTGTTGATGCGCCCGAATCCGCCCTCCGGGACCCCGCTGCTCGGTCCACACAGCCGCTGAAGGCTCGTCTGATCTCCGCTGCGGGCGTTATGCGCTTAAACGAGGCCTACATGCTGAAACTGTCTTCTTCTTCGTCCTCCTCATCCTCCTTCTCCTTCCGTGCATGAATCTCACCGTGATGGCTGATGAACAACAACAACAACAGCCCGGTGCTCCCGGATCCGCGCTACAGACCCCCGAGGCGACGGCGCTGCAGTATAACAAGATCAAGAATTCAATTTGGTAAGAGGTCCGATCACAACAACACTCGAAAACATCACTGTCCTGAGAGAGCGCGAGCACACCTTGTGTCTGATGCATCGGATGTTTTGGATCTCTCATATTATTGCATGTGAGGTCCGATTGCATTTCATGGGATGTTTGATTGAATGGCATGGGTGATTTTGTTTAATGTAACGTCTGTTGTCATTTGAATGGCACAGGATGTCTGATTTCATTGCACGAGATGTTTGATTGGAGAAAAAGAAGACCTGCTTATAGGTCATGTCCTGATAAAAGGATATGGCAAGTGGCTACACTTGTTTTGTTTGTTTTCTTAGTTTTTTAATCGAAGAAATCAGAAAACACATCAGCATTTCATTAACTCATTAAACTGTCTAATTTAATTGCATGAGATATTTCACTTTAATTTAATTTACACAGAATGTCTGATGTCTTTGCATGGAGATGTCTGGTTCCATTGGATGTGTATGTCTGATTTAGTTGCATGGTATGTCTGATGTCGTTGCATGGAGATGTCTGGTTCCATTGGATGTGTATTTCTGATTTAGTTGCATGGTATGTCTGATGTCGTTGCATGGAGATGTCTGGTTCCATTGGATGTGTATGTCTGATTTGGTTGCATGTGGATGTCTGATGTCTTTGCATAGGATTTGTGATTTCGTTGTATAGGATGTCTGATTTTATTGCACGTGGATGTTTGATTTCGTTACATGGGGATGCCTGATTTCGTTGCTTAGTATTTGGGATTTTGTTGCATAGGATATCTGATGTTGTTGTATAGGATGTCTGATGTCATTGCATGGGGATATCTGATTTGGTTGCATAGGATGTCTGATGTCATTGCATGGGTATGTCTGATTTCATTGCATGTGGATGTCTGATTTGGTTGCATGGGGATGTCTGATGTCGTTGCATGGGTATGTCTGATTTCATTGCATGGGGATGTCTGATTTGGTTGGATGTGGATGTCTGATTTGGTTGCATGGGGATGTCTGATGTTGTTGCATGGGTATGTCTGATTTCGTTGCATAGGTGTGTCTGATTTCGTTGCATGGGGATGTCTGATTTCGTTGCATGGGGATGTCTGATTTCATTGCATGGGGATGTCTGATTTAGTTGCATGGGTATGTCTGATTTCATTGGATGTGGATGTCTGATTTCATTGGATGTGGATGTCTGATTTGGTTGCATGGGGATGTCTGATTTGGTTGCATGTGGATGTCTGATTTGGTTGCATGGGTATGTCTGATTTCATTGCATGGGGATGTCTGATTTCATTGCATGGGGATGTCTGATTTAGTTGCATGGGGATGTCTGGTTTCGTTGGATGTGGATGTCTGATTTGGTTGCATGGGGATGTCTGATGTCATTGCATGGGGATGTCTGATTTCGTTGCATGGGTATGTCTGATTTCGTTGCATGGGGATGTCTGATTTCGTTGCATGGGGATGTCTGATTTCATTGCATGGGGATGTCTGATTTCATTGCATGGGGATGTCTGATTTGGTTACATGTGGATGTCTGATTTCATTGCATAGGGATGTCTGATTTCGTTGGATGGGTATGTCTGGTTTCGTTGGATGTGGATGTCTGATTTGGTTGCATGGGGATGTCTGATGTTGTTGCATGGGTATGTCTGATTTCGTTGCATGGGTATGTCTGATTTCGTTGCATGGGTATGTCTGATTTCATTGCATGGGGATGTCTGATTTTGTTGCATGGGGATGTCTGATTTCATTGCATGGGATGTGGATGTCTGATTTCATTGCATGGGGATGTCTGATTTGGTTACATGTGGATGTCTGATTTCGTTGCATGGGTATGTCTGGTTTCTTTGCATGGGGATGTCTGGTTTCTTTGCATGGGGATGTCTGATTTCGTTGCATGGGGATGTCTGATGTCGTTGCATGGGGATGTCTGATTTCATTGCATGGGGATGTCTGATTTCGTTGCATGGGGATGTCTGGTTTCTTTGCATGGGGATGTCTGATTTGGTTACATGTGGATGTCTGATTTCATTGCATGGGGATGTCTGATTTCGTTGCATGGGGATGTCTGATTTCGTTGCATGGGTATGTCTGGTTTCTTTGCATGGGGATGTCTGATTTGGTTACATGTGGATGTCTGATTTCATTGCATGGGGATGTCTGATTTAGTTGCATGGGGATGTCTGGTTTCGTTGCATGGGGATGTCTGGTTTCATTGCATGGTGATGTCTGGTTTCATTGCATGTGGATATCTGGTTTCCTTGGATGTCTGATGTTGTTGCATAGGATTTGTGATTTCGTTGCATGGGGATGTCTGATTTCGTTGCATGGGTATGTCTGGTTTCGTTGCATGGGTATGTCTGGTTTCTTTGCATGGGGATGTCTGATTTGGTTACATGTGGATGTCTGATTTCATTGCATGGGGATGTCTGATTTAGTTGCATGTGGATGTCTGATTTCGTTGCATGGGGATGTCTGGTTTCATTGCATGGGGATGTCTGGTTTCATTGCATGTGGATATCTGGTTTCCTTGGATGTCTGATGTTGTTGCATAGGATTTGTGATTTGGTTGCTTGGGGATGTCTGATTTCATTGCATGGGGATGTCTGATTTGGTTACATGTGGATGTCTGATTTCATTGCATGGGGATGTCTGATTTCATTGCATGGGGATGTCTGATTTCATTGCATGGGGATGTCTGATTTGGTTACATGTGGATGTCTGATTTCATTGCATGTGGATGTCTGATTTCGTTGGATGGGTATGTCTGGTTTCGTTGGATGTGGATGTCTGATTTGGTTACATGGGGATGTCTGATGTCGTTGCATGGGGATGTCTGATTTCATTGCATGGGTATGTCTGGTTTCGTTGGATGTCTGATTTGGTTGCATGGGGATGTCTGATGTCGTTGCATGGGTATGTCTGATTTCATTGCATGGGTATGTCTGGTTTCGTTGGATGTCTGATTTCATTGCATGGGGATGTCTGATTTCATTGCATGGGGATGTCTGATTTGGTTACATGTGGATGTCTGATTTCGTTGCATGGGTATGTCTGGTTTCTTTGCATGGGGATGTCTGGTTTCTTTGCATGGGGATGTCTGATTTCGTTGCATGGGGATGTCTGATGTCGTTGCATGGGGATGTCTGATTTCATTGCATGGGGATGTCTGATTTCGTTGCATGGGGATGTCTGATTTCGTTGCATGGGTATGTCTGGTTTCTTTGCATGGGGATGTCTGATTTCATTGCATGGGGATGTCTGATTTCATTGCATGGGTATGTCTGGTTTCGTTGGATGTGGATGTCTGATTTGGTTGCATGGGGATGTCTGATGTCGTTGCATGGGTATGTCTGATTTAATTGCATGGGGATGTCTGATTTTGTTGCATGGGTATGTCTGGTTTCGTTGGATGTGGATGTCTGATTTCATTGCATGGGGATGTCTGATTTCATTGCATGGGGATGTCTGATTTGGTTACATGTGGATGTCTGATTTCATTGCATGGGTATGTCTGGTTTCTTTGCATGGGGATGTCTGGTTTCTTTGCATGGGGATGTCTGATGTCGTTGCATGGGGATGTCTGATTTCGTTGCATGGGGATGTCTGATTTCATTGCATGGGTATGTCTGGTTTCGTTGGATGTGGATGTCTGATTTGGTTGCATGGGGATGTCTGATGTCGTTGCATGGGTATGTCTGATTTCATTGCATGGGGATGTCTGATTTTGTTGCATGGGTATGTCTGGTTTCGTTGGATGTGGATGTCTGATTTCATTGCATGGGGATGTCTGATTTCATTGCATGGGGATGTCTGATTTGGTTACATGTGGATGTCTGATTTCGTTGCATGGGTATGTCTGGTTTCTTTGCATGGGGATGTCTGATTTCATTGCATGGGGATGTCTGATTTGGTTACATGTGGATGTCTGATTTCGTTGCATGGGGATGTCTGGTTTCTTTGCATGGGGATGTCTGATGTCGTTGCATGGGGATGTCTGATTTCGTTGCATGGGGATGTCTGATTTCGTTGCATGGGGATGTCTGATTTCGTTGCATGGGTATGTCTGGTTTCTTTGCATGGGGATGTCTGGTTTCTTTGCATGGGGATGTCTGGTTTCTTTGCATGGGGATGTCTGGTTTCTTTGCATGGGGATGTCTGATTTCTTTCCATGGGGATGTCTGATTTCGTTGCATGGGGATGTCTGATGTCGTTGCATGGGGATGTCTGATTTCGTTGCATGGGGATGTCTGATTTCGTTGCATGGGGATGTCTGATTTGGTTACATGTGGATGTCTGATTTCGTTGCATGGGTATGTCTGGTTTCTTTGCATGGGGATGTCTGGTTTCTTTGCATGGGGATGTCTGATTTCATTGCATGGGGATGTCTGATTTCGTTGCTTGGAGATGTCTGATTTCGTTGCATGGGTATGTCTGGTTTCTTTGCATGGGGATGTCTGATTTGGTTACATGTGGATGTCTGATTTCATTGCATGGGGATGTCTGATTTCATTGCATGTGTATGCCTGATTTGGTTGCATGGGGATGCCTGATTTCGTTGCTTTGGATTTGTGATTTTGTTGCATAGGATGTCTGGTGTTGTTGCATAGGATATGTGATTGGGTTGGTTGAGGATGTCTGATTTTATTGCATGTGTATGTCTTGTTTTGTTGGATGTGGATGCCTGATTTCGTTGCATGGGGATGTCTGATGTCGTTGCATGGGGATGCCTGATTTCGTTGCATGGGGATGCCTGAGTTCAATCGCATTGGATGTCTGTTTTAGAATAATGGGATTTGTGATTTCAGTTTGCATGCCATTTCTGAATTCATTCCAGGGGGGTTGTCCAATTAATTTAATATTTCCTGGATAAAATCGGTATAAATTGGTTTAGTGGAGTCACAGCAGTCTAATGAGTGTTGGAATGACATGTATATATCAGACATGAAGATGATTTTTAGATAAAAGTTTTTCTGATACATTTTTTGAGATGTGTAACCAACCCTCTGCAATCACTTTATAAAAACACCCATAGTGACCTAATAGCTAGGTGAACTATAAACACACCTGTCCGGACTTGACCTTTGACACTGCCGTTCATAATGAGTTAATGAAGACCTGTTGTGTTTTCTACAAGTTCTTTATCTTTAAGGAATATTCTGGGTTCAACACAAGTTAAGCGCAATCAATAGCATTTGTGACTGATTGTGCTAATCAACATTATGCCACAAATGCTGTCGACTGAGCTTAACCCGAAAAAAACAAGTGTAACCACTTCTAATAGCAACCCTGCCAATCATCAGCAACTCGTCCCATAAGCATGTCTTACCCCGTGTTCCTGCACCCAAATGCTTTAATAATCTTTGTTTGTCTTCATTTGCAGCAAATCGGTGCAATCAAAAGTGGAGAGTATATTGGTAAGTCTCTCATGTCATGAAGTAATACACATGTAGTTCTGTTAGAGACGTTCGCAGTTTAATATTATAAAACGGAGTGTTCGAACAGTCTCATGCGAAGCCGATAAATGCACAACTAAGAGCTTTGAGAACATTCCGACGTGGAACTCTGAGTTCTATGACATCACAATCGCATAATGGCAGTAATTCCAACATGATGCGAAGACTCAGGCGTATAAACTATATTACGTTCATAATTATATTATTAATGCATTTATTTATGGCATATTAGTGTGTATTGATCATATTGCTGTTGCCTTGGCTCATTTGGTCTTTAATGAGCAAATAATTGTGTGCAATAACTGGAACGTTAATCGCACCATGTGTTGATGTCAGTTATAGAGCAACGTGTACTGTACTTGTTTTAAGAAAAGAGTAATGAGTGAAACCGTATGCAATGATACATTTTTCATGCTGTGTAGTTGTCACGTGACCTCACATGGCATTTTCAATTCAGAAAATATTGTGATTATTTACCATTTGTATCCGTGGCTGAATATCTGCATTTTATTTGCATATTATTTCAGGTTGGTTCATCATACTAATAATTAGAGGTAGACCGATATATCGGTTTTGCCGATTAATGTGGTAGTTATTTTTTGTAACTCGGTTGGTAGTTGCAAATAGATTTTTTATTTCCTTATGGCACGACTCGAACACCCACAATTGCTTAATTTGCGTATTCAAGAAGTGGAATACTCACACAAATGTGTTTAAACACATGTAAAATCCAGCGTTCAAACTCACGTGAGTAATGCGAGGCGAAAGGTTTCTTTGCGTTGTATGTGAACGCACCTTTACATTTTCTTTTGTTGCCCCCTAGTGGCTTCTCCAGAAGGGGTCACAGTTACGCTATGTAACACAATTTGTGTTCCTGGGTAGTAAGTGTTATTCTCTAATATCTTATTCCTCAAAAGTATAGAAAATGGCTATTATTCCCCACAAACTTTGCTTTTGTCACCAGAACACTGATATTTTGAAATGTACCTATTTCTAATGAGAAAACAGGCGAATGTGTCTTTTCGTTCCACTGCCATTGAGCATTTCTGCTTATCTGGAGGTGAGAAACTTCTGTTAAAAACACACAGAAATGACTAAATAAATGCTCGATTTAAATGGACACGTGTTTTTGCTTAAATATTTCACTTGTTGGGTGCATAAAATGTCCTGGACAGTATATATGCAGTATATGGACCTATGGAGGATGATTCCTGGAAATCATAAGAAGGTCTTTCGTGTTGGCAGAAGATCCAAGAAATCATTTAGCTTTGAGATTCGTGTCATATTAGACTTTAAAACCGTAAACAAACAAAAAAGTAGAAGTAAACAGTTGTTGTTGTTTTAAGTAAATTAGTTTATTTAAGAAACAATCTGTGTAGTTGCATGATATCAGATTGTAAATGATCTGCGTGTGCTGAAGATGCAAACAAAATCTAATTTTCTCAAGATTTGGGGGACTTTTAAGTATAAACAAGCCAGAAATAGTCAAGCCAATAACCGATAGTTCCATAAAGTAACTTTCGGGACCAATTAATCGGTAAGACCGATATATCGGTGAGTATTTTAACGTTTACGGTTTATGTTGGCGAATGTTTTTTAATGATATAGATTATAATAGACTCTCAGCCTAACACACACAGAAATTTAGCCAAAAATGTACTTTATTTTCTTATTTCATATGATATATCTCTGGGTGTAAATAAGGTGTCTCTGCTCCCAATCGTGTTAGATATTTGTGTTGACGACAAAGCGATTAATATTTATAGCATAAAAATAATAATTGATCATAGTGTCCAAAAACATTGTTAGTAAGCATGTTTAATACAACTTTTAAATCGGGCACAAGCTGAATAATCGGTTAAGGGCTAACGATTAACCGCTGCAATAATAGTAGAATAATCGTTCTAATAATCGTTACATTAATCAATGATCAAAATAATCGTTAGTGGCAGTCCTAGATCATATATAACATTTTATCATCAATAGTTCTCATTAATCGTTTAGCATGCTTTTCTTTGTGGATGGCATATTTTGTTCTGGACATATAATATATAACATTGGATTATTCACACAAGCCAGTCAACAATGGATCATTTTGTAGAAGTCTAGAGGCGTTAATATTTTTTGACTTACAGAAATCATATTTCACTTAGTGATTCTTTTGAAAATCTTTTGAACTGTGATATTAGTGCAACATAATAAACTGTACAGTCACATTCATGAGAATGAGAGCTTTCATTTCATATATGACTTATGCTATGTGAAGGACTTTTATTATATAAATATTTCTACTCCGTTACCTCTAGAGGGCGCTAATTAGCAACGCGAATGTTTTGAGGCCTTATTTTGTTATTTTACATAAAATAAGTGCAGAATTTACGTACTGTATACAGAGACTTAAATGTTTTAAGTGAAATATTTTTTGCGCTATAGTGCGGCGGGTCCATAGAGTTAATTCGATTAATTTAAATGAAAAGGGAGGAAAATTGACAATTATGATTTTTGGTATAATCATGCAAAAATCATAATTATTGATAAAATTGATTAACAATTATTAATGATAATTTTTTCCTTGCGTTCATTTAGTGAAAAGTGTGTGGAAAACATACCTTTATTATAAACATGATTATTTAACTGATTTGTTTATTTGTTTGTTTGTTTCTTTAAAAATTCTGAAAAGCAACAATGGATGTTTGGTTGCAATAGAAGCCATTTCTTAGCAAAAGCGATGTGATAAATACCAGGAAATGTACTAAATATTGTTAGTATTTGTAAGAAATATAATTGTTTATCTACATATCCCATCCCTTCATGTAGCCAGTGACACCTGTTGCTGCTCAACGGCCAATCAGAGTCCAGATATTGGATGATTACTGCATGTTTAACTAAGAGCTCGTCCATATCGAATGTATTCATTGCTACAATGATGCTTATCTATAATCCCAGGGGTTTAAAAGTGTTCAATAACCAGAATGATCCTTTAAAAGAGTCAAACGGCTCCATTGGCGACAAAGAATTAGGCTAGTTTTGGTACCTTAAAGATATATAACCTCTACCTGGTACATCACACTGTACGTTTAGGAAACAACAGTGAATTTTGTCTTTTATTTTTTCATTTAATGCTCATTGGCTGTTATGCCTCACCCCATTCATGAGTGCCAGTTACCCCTAGCAACAGAGGCAAATAGAATAGGAAGAGGTGAGAAGAATTCATCTCGGGAGCCAATCGAAAGCGAGGTGGGCGGAGCCCGCGCTGATGAGACGTGTTGCTAGTGTGTCAGCGTTGACATGCGTGTTTACTGTCAGGGTTTACATGGCAACCGGCTGCGAGTAGAGCAGGACTGCAGGTTTGCTCATATGCGCAGACACGCGACTGTATTGTGTGCCTGGCAGACTCGAGGGGGTCTGTTGTTAGAGTCCGCCAACCTCGCGGAAAAGAATGAAGGAGCAAACAGTGATGTCATAGCCGCGGATATGTGCACAGGGCCCAAATTTAAATTCAGGTGATTCTTCAGTTAAAATCCTTAAATACTGAACGGTTTGATGTTAAATAAAGCTACTTTCAGTTGATAGTGTAAAAATCTTAAAATTGATAACATTTCTGATCTTCAAACTGTCACATCTCATTTTCATGATAATCAAATCTTAATAATGTCCTTGTTTTTCTGAAATAGTTTTGCTTTCCCTCAAAATAAATTTACCTTGGTTTACTAACAATAAACATATTTTAAACATGATATTTTTAGTCAGGGCTGGACTGGGGGGGGTGGGGGTGTTTAGTGTTTGCTGGCCTTTTCTGCATATCACGGCACCGTTTTGTAGTCCGTTCTGCATAACGTGGAGGCTCATTTTTGCTTATCGTGGCCCATTTGGCACGTTTCGACCTGCACGTTTCGACCTGCTCGTTTCTCCCGATGACCAGTCCGCCCCTGATTGCCCCAAAAGTGCGGCAGACCACCGGGAAAATGCCCGGTTTGCCAGATTACCAGCCCAGTCCTGTTTGTAGTAGAGGCAATAATATTAGTTTTACCGATATATCGGTTTTAAATCGGTAAAAAAAACTTTTTTTCATAATTTGAAAAACGTTTTTTAAGGTAATTTGAAAAACGAATTGAAATTAATTGCAATTACAATATCAAGGGATAATTGACAAATCATGCAAAAAAAAAACAAATTTTTTTAGTTTTCCATGCCCTCACAATAGTTTTGCGTTCCCTCGCAATAAATTTACATGGTTTTACTACAATAAACATATTTTATCCATGATATTCGTAGTAGAGGCAAACCGATATATCGGTTTCACTGATTAATTCGTGCCGATAGTTGCCTATAGTTTTGTGGCATCATTTTATAAGAAAAGTCCCTGGTGTGTTTTGGGCATTTTTTAGAGTTAAAAGTCCTGCATTATGCACCAAATCGTTTTTTTGTTTTGTTTTTCTGGTAATTATTGGGACTTTGAACAAAAAACAGCATCTGGGATTTTATTCATTTTGGACTCTTTGCCCACCATAGTAAAGAAAGTATAAGAAATTATTATTATAATTTAAATTGTATCGGCCGATTAATCGGTTATCTGCGCTTCCCACCAACTTCATTATCAGCAAAATCCACTATCGGCTCGACCGCTAATTCATGGTGTAACCAAAGTGATAAGACTGGAAATCGAAAACTATGGTAATAAACATAATTTTTTGGTTGTGGTTTTATGGTACAAAAACCAAAGTTTAACTGTTGTTTTACTATAGTAATATTGTAGACTGTAGTAACCATAGTTTCTATTGTTACTATAGTAATAATGTAGACTAGTAACAATAGTTTCTGTCAGTTACTATAGTAATATTGTAGACTAGTAACATAGTTTCTATTGTTACTATAGTAATATGTAGACTAGTAACATAGATTCTGTCGGTTACTATAGTAATATTGTAGACTGTAGTAACCATAGTTTCTGTCGGTTACTATAGTAATATTGTAGACCGTAGTAACCATAGTTTCTGTCGGTTACTATAGTAATATTGTAGACTGTAGTAACCATAGTTTCTGTCAGTTACTATAGTAATATTGTAGACTGTAGTAACCATAGATTCTGTCGGTTACTATAGTAATATTGTAGACCGTAGTAACCATAGTTTCTGTCGGTTACTATAGTAATATTGTAGACCGTAGTAACCATAGATTCTGTCGGTTACTATAGTAATATTGTAGACCGTAGTAACCATAGATTCTGTCGGTTACTATAGTAATATTGTAGACCGTAGTAACCATAGTTTCTGTCGGTTACTATAGTAATATTGTAGACCGTAGTAACCATAGTTTCTGTCGGTTACTATAGTAATATTGTAGACCGTAGTAACCATAGTTTCTGTCGGTTACTATAGTAATATTGTAGACCGTAGTAACCATAGTTTCTGTCAGTTACTATAGTAATATTGTAGACCGTAGTAACCATAGTTTCTGTCAGTTACTATAGTAATATTGTAGACTGTAGTAACCATAGATTCTGTCGGTTACTGTAGTAATATTGTAGACCGTAGTAACCATAGTTTCTGTCGGTTACTAGAATAATATTGTAGACCGTAGTAACCATAGATTCTGTCGGTTACTATAGTAATATTGTAGACCGTAGTAACCATAGATTCTGTCGGTTACTATAGTAATATTGTAGACCGTAGTAACCATAGTTTCTGTCGGTTACTATAGTAATATTGTAGACCGTAGTAACCATAGTTTCTGTCGGTTACTATAGTAATATTGTAGACCGTAGTAACCATAGTTTCTGTCGGTTACTATAGTAATATTGTAGACTGTAGTAACTAGTGTTGTCAAAAGTACCGACTTCGGTACCAAGTCGGTACTGACATTTTTAAAATGTGACGCTTTGAGCGCTGTTGAGCGGAATCGTAAACACCTCTGATTGGCCATTGTGTTCTCGCGCTCATCGGATATGTCTGTGATTGGCTACAATGATCAACGCACGGGAGCGTTTGAGAGTACACGGAAGTGTTTGAAAGTTTTTTTTAAAAAACGGGAGTGGGAGCTTTTGAAAGCACAAGCAGCAGTCTATCAGCGGACCGGTCCTGCTTTCAAACGCTCCTGTGTGTATCTGTGCAAGCGCTGTGTGAAGAGCGCCATTGATGTATATTTACAACATGTTTTGAAGCGCTGATCATTGTAGCCAATCACAGACATATCCGATGAGCGCGAGAACACAATGGCCAATCAGAAGTGTTTACGATTCCGCTCAACAGCGCTCAAAGCGTCACATTTTTAAAATTTCAGTACCGACTTGGTACCGAAGTCGGTACTTTTGACAACACTAGTAGTAACCATAGATTCTGTCGGTTACTATAGTAATATTGTAGACTGTAGTAACCATAGTTTGGTTACTATAGTAATATTGTAGACTGTAGTAACCATAGTTTGGTTACTATAGTAATATTGTAGACCGTAGTAACCATAGTTTGGTTACTATAGTAATATTGTAGACTGTAGTAACCATAGTTTGGTTACTATAGGAATATTGTAGACTGTAGTAACCATAGTTTGGTTACTATAGTAATATTGTAGACCGTAGTAACCATAGTTTGGTTACTATAGTAATATTGTAGACCGTAGTAACCATAGTTTGGTTACTATAGTAATATTGTAGACCGTAGTAACCATAGTTTGGTTACTATAGTAATATTGTAGACCGTAGTAACCATAGTTTGGTTACTATAGTAATATTGTAGACCGTAGTAACCATAGTTTGGTTACTATAGTAATATTGTAGACCGTAGTAACCATAGTTTGGTTACTATAGTAATATTGTAGACCGTAGTAACCATAGTTTGGTTACTATAGTAATATTGTAGACCGTAGTAACCATAGTTTGGTTACTATAGTAATATTGTAGACTGTAGTAACCATAGTTTCTATCGGAAATCAAGTTTTACTATATTAATATTGTAGTAATGACTCTTGTAGGCTAACCATGTTTTTTATTTATTTTTGGCGGAAACCATGGTTTTGGTGTTACTGTAGTAATATTGTAGTAACCATTATATTAAGTAAACATGCTTACCCATTGTTAATCTTATTGTTACTATGGTTTTATGCCATTTGTTGCAAAACCATAATAACAACAAAATTCTGATTTTATTACCATTAATTTTCCTGTATTATTACTATGGTTTCACTATGATTATCAAGGTTAAAGTGTGTTTACTGTAGTAAAACTATGGTTAATCTATTGCGAAGGCACGCAAAACTATTTCAGGAAGCGAAATTCCTGCTCTGTCCTCTAAGGGGCTCAGTATGGTAATGACAGCAATTTTGTCAACTTCTTTTATTTTTTATTTTTTTCTATGCATAAATGCCAAAATGAATTGGGAATATGAATCTTTTTGGAAAATGAAACACCTTGACTTTAACTCCTTAAGAAGACAGATTAGTCCAAACTATAGAAATCCAGGCAAATTTAACAAGTCTACACTTAAAAATGAATTAAAGAGACGCAATCGTTAAGTTAAGGACTATGTGTTACGGCAAGCCGAATTTACATTTATTTAATAACATTTTCTCAAGTTAAACTGCACATTTTTATATCAGCAATGGAATAACTAATGTTTAATGCTCAGTTTTCCCACGGAAAAACACAAAAATGGAATTTCAACTAGTAAAAGTCATAATGTTTCACTATGATCTGTCATTTCCTTCTGTTCAAAATGCAATTACAAGCATCTATAATTAATTTCCGAATAGTTCGTAATTACAAATACAATTATCAGCAATATACTTCTTAAGTAGTAAAAATTGTATTGTAACTATTAATTTTCAGATATCGAAAATGTGTATTTTTACTAGTCGTAACTCAATTGTTGACATGAGAAATGGACATTTGCACTAGGGAAAACTGCATTGCAGATATTTATAATTTAGATCTGTGTTAGCATGCGGAGTAAAAATAATGCCGAACAATAATGACTCGTAATTCTGTCTTGTGTCGTTCATACAGCAAGATGTTGAGAAGTTTACAGACATCGAAAAGCTCTTCCTCTACCTCAAGTTGCCTTCTGGTCCCAGCAGTGGCAATGACAAAAGGTGCGTCCTTCCTTCAAACATCGGTGTTATCCTCCATATCCCCCTTTTATTTTAACACCTCAAACCATCTGTGATTTAGTGCTTTTCAAGATCCTGTAGACTTACTGACTCATAGCGTTTACCTTCATTACAACATGGATATCTAGTGAAATGCATCGGAGGCAAAATCAAGTCAAATCAGTTTTGATTATTTTTGGTAATATTTCCTAACTTTTGCATTTGTTGTTGTTTTCACTTTCATTTGACATGCTGTACTGAGTCATATGAACTAATCATTTCACAATTGTGTAAATTATGACATTGCAATATCCAGCTTTCCTGTGTTTCATCATTTGTTTTTGCTTATGTGTCCATCATGTCATCCTCAATCCCACATGATGTCCAATAGATCTGAAAATCAGAGGGCGTCTGCCAGTCCTCCAATATGGTACTACAACTTTACAAATATATTAAAGGGGAAATGGTTTATTTGCTCACCCTCATGACTTTAAAGCATTTGCCATATGAAGTTTTCACCTCTGTGAAGTTGCTCCTCATGTAATTAAATAATCACCCAAACTATTCCATACGTTTGTGCTGATTTGTGCCGCAAAAATGAAGGTTTGTGCTGTTTGGTGTTTGAGATTGTGGCAGGGCGGAGGGCGGGGTCGTGATCCTACACACCCGGTCCCGTATTAGGCTAATCAAGCCTCCCGAGAGGGATAAAGGTCGACTGCAGAGGATCGTGCGGGAGAGAGAGATCGTTTACGGACATGTCCGTCATGCGTGTGCTTGTGTCCTTGTTTTATGTTGTTAATTAAAATATTATTTACATTGAGGAAGAAAAAAAAACTCTTACTCGCCAGTTCTCCGATATGCCGCAGCTTGTTCCTCGGCCACTCCTCCACCCTCTAACAGCCGCGCCTCTCCGGGCGGATCAGAGGCAGACCTCCAGCCCCTGGCGGACGGAACGCCCCGCCGCATTCTCGGGGAACAGAAGGGGTCTCCCCCGCCCCTGGCAGCGGTTCTCCCGCTCCAGGCGGTCGGCAGTTAGCCCCTCCCCGCTCACGGTCGGCGGTCTTAAACCCTGCGACTGCGTCCCTGGCAGCGGCCCTGACCGCTCCAGGCTGTCGGTTAGGAGCCCCTTCTCCCCTCGCGGTCGGCGGCCATCGTCCTCTTTCAGGCGGCTGGGCTCCTCGTTGGGGTGGACGGTAGCAGCGAGAACTCTACTACCTTCCCGGATTTTGGCACCAGTGTAAAGGGATCAATGGAAAGGAGGCGAGAACCGGCTTGAAAATATTTATTGTATTTATTCATACTGTACATACTGTACTGCAAAGTAACTTATCTGTTATACTGTTTAACGGTGTTAGTGTTGCCGCACTATCCTGATCATTATAGCACTAAATAGGAACAACCAAAGGTCTTCTATATAATTTAAAACAAATACAATAATGTAAGTATGGTGAACAGCAAGAAAATATTGATTATATGTCAGTTACGGCCTTTTGCCTTTGCATGACTCCTGATTTTTGGCACATGATACAAAGGCAGAGTACATTAACTGCCAAACAAGGGTCAAAGGTCAATTTTGAGCTCAAGATTTTTGCATACAAACATTTCTTCAGTATAGCAACTAGTTGTGAAATTTTGGGAGTCCTACCTATAATACTTTTGTCTGGACAAAACAGAAACTTTAAAGTCATTTTTCTCAGTTTCACACTCTAGTGAGTTAAGGTCTTTTGCTTTTGCAGGGCAGAATACCGCCCCCGCTGCCCCGATTCTCCGGCCAACCTCCCGCTCCATTGTCCCCTCACTCGTGAACAAGACCCCGAGGTACTTGAACTCCTTCACTTGGGGCAATACCTCCTTCCCTACCTGGAGTACGCACTCCATCGGTTTCCTGCTGTTTTGCAAAAATATTCTTTATAATAAAGGACTGAACGTGTACTCCCAAAAACAAGTCTTGTGCTGTATAAAGAATAATATTCTGTGAGTTTTGTAGTTGGTTTCGTGTCTCTAGATCAAACAAATTATATTTATTTGAACACATATAGAATGTAAATAACACAAGAGTCTCGTGTCATGAAAGGGATATTTTTAACAACATTTCATATTTGTTGTGAACGGCACAAACGAATGACACCGGTTTGGGGCGATTTGGACGACATGGGGTGGAGAATGACGTCACCACTCTTGAAAACATCATTGCTAAATCTAAGGAAGGGAAATAGTTACAACGTTTGTTTTAACGGCACAAATCGAGCACAAACGTCCAGCACTGGTTTGAATGGATTGGAGCGAGATGGGGTGGAGAGTGACGTCACACCGCCCAAAAAACACTGCTTAATATCTCAAACACCAAACCAGCACAAACCTTCATTTTTGCGGCACAAATCAGCACAAACGAATGGAATAGTTTGGGTGATTATTTAATTACATGAGGTGCAACTTCATGGAGGTGAAGTTTTTTACTGGGCCAAAGAAAGCATACACACCGTTTTCTGAAGCTACAGCAACGATATTTCAAGTCTCGTAATGTTTTCCCCTCAGCGACCAGAATTCAATGTCGTCGAGCCGGACTCAACAGATGTACGCGTTCAACTGGATCCGGAATCACCTGGAAGAGCACCCCGAAACCTCACTGCCAAAACAAGAGGTGTACGACGAATACAAGTGAGTGTGCTTGAACGCGGCAGTGATGGACAGATCGTGTTAGCGCTACTCATTACTTGCGTGTTTATCCAATGACACGTTCTGTGTTGCAGGAGTTATTGCGACAATCTGGGCTACCATCCTTTAAGTGCAGCTGATTTTGGAAAAATCATGAAAAATGTTTTTCCTAACATGAAGGCACGCCGTTTGGGCATGAGGGGGAAATCAAAATATCCTTTAGTGTGCAAAATGCATGTACTGTATATTTGTACCCTAGATTGAGATGTACCCTAGAAATACATTAGGTGCTAGAAGGGGTTGGCGATATAAGTGAAAATGTATTTTGCATGTTTGTTTGTTTGTTTTTGTGGTCAATAGCAATATAAATGTACGGTATGCATGTGCATTGCAATGAGACAACTTTATAAATATCCAATAGTTAAATGCTATTTGCCACCGACACATTTCTACTGGATTTCGTTTAAACCGGTATGTCGCCCACCCGTAGGTACAAGCACGATATTTGTTTGCACGAGTTTGACTTGGTTTGCTGTCTACTTATGTGCGCACTTGTATGGCATTATTAAGTTCATTTGTGCTCGCACTAGAGGCCTTTTGAATCTTTTCCATAACCAAATCACGTACTGCTACAGTGGACTGAGGAAAAAAGCGTTTGTTCACATGCCGTCGCTCCCGAACCTGGACTTACACAAATCGGGAGATGGGGTCAGTATCACTTTCATGTCAAACCACAAAAGAGGGAATTAAATAGCTTAATTACAACAACAATGTCATTTCAGTTTTGACATTTTCAGTTTGTTTGATTAAAACTATTATTGCTACAAGCAAATGTAGTTCATGCCGT
Source organism: Xyrauchen texanus (assembly GCF_025860055.1). NCBI lineage: Eukaryota > Metazoa > Chordata > Actinopteri > Cypriniformes > Catostomidae > Xyrauchen > Xyrauchen texanus. The sequence continues at coordinate 27,259,206 of NC_068321.1, read as the reverse complement.
TGGTTTCCCTTCTTTAGTGTGAGTTGTTGGAGTCGACGGGTCAGTCTCCCAGCGCCGAGGATGAGATGCGCTCTGCAGCGTGTGGTCTGGTGTGCGAATGGGCCCAAAAGGTTCTGAGTCGGCAGTTTGACAGTGTGGAGGAGCTCGCCCGCTTTCTGCTCAACAGTCACTATATCGGCACAAAGTCAATGGCAGCCCTGACTGTTATGACTGGAACCCCAACAGGCAAGAAACGGATTTGACCTTGTGTGCAATTAAATGTGCAAACCTGGTGCCATTTTGGGGGGGTGATCTTTTCTATTGTATGAAAGAGTACTGCCCAACTAAACTCAGTGTTTTAAATCCTTTTTGATAACAATTGCAGGTATGAAAACCCCTACGCCAGCCTCTGCGTTTGTGCCGACTGGCGAAGCCAACGCTTTCCAGCCACAAGTGAAGACCCTCCCTTCGCCCTCTGTAGATGCCAAACAGCAACTGCAGCGTAAGATCCAGAAGAAGCAGCAAGAACAGAAGCTCACCTCTCCTTTGCCTTCTGAAGCCCAGGTCAGGAGGGCAGAGGCGGGCACACCAGTTCCTGGATCCAGCCTCACATCTGGTGGTTCTGCATTATTGTCCCCTCAACCAACCATAGGCATTGTGGTAGCAGCAGTGCCAAGTCCGATCACAGTAAGGAGATTTTGAGATGTTCAGAAATCTGTTGGTGAGCCATATCCATTTAGAGTTAAGTTCCAATTCTATTGAAATGCTCTTTTGGGTTTACTTGAAAATTACTGCCAGGTGTGTGCCAGGGTCGGAACTAAACTCTACTGGGACGTGGCTCTCTAAGGGTAGAAATGAGTAACTATGATTCAGATTGTAGAATGTCGACATTTTTCATTTTTTATTTGCAGGTTCAGAGAAACAGACAACTGATGACCTCTCCAAGTCCTGTCGGGGCGGCAGAGGGAAAAGTTGTACCTGTTAACTTCCAGGTTGTGACACAATCTGTTAGGCAGTCTCCAAAAACACTCCAGAATGTCCCTGCCAGCCCAGTCGGTGACAGGTTGGCCAGACACCGTTACGCCCAGATTTTACCTAAACCCTCTGCCACAAGCGCAATTGCACTTCGCTCACCCCCAACGCTCCTCATCACCAACAGCCCCATCAAGACGGTGATGCCCACGCCTCATGTTAGTTCAGTAAATGTGGTCAAGATGACTGCAATATCGCTAGCACCCAACAGTAGTAGCAGTAGTAGTAGTACTCCGACCCCATTGCGACCCGCTTCAGCGGGCATCAGTAGCACAATTTCCCAGGAAGAGTTGAACCAAACCCAGCAAGCTCAGAATGGTGGACCTACCACCACGTTTCAGTCACCTGGTGTCGGGAAAGCTGGGCGAACTTTCATGACCCCAACCCCATCAGTGTCCACAACAACCAGTGAGGTCAGGTTTACATTTGAAGCTGTGAATGACTCATCTACTGCTGTTGACAAACAAAGCACTGTATCAGGGGCAGGTACAGGACAAAAGAATGAAAGAGCCACTAAATTTAGGGCTTCCAGTGAACCATCTCTTCTTGTTAAGGCATCGCCTGTGCCTGAGAGAGTATCCAGGGCCAAGAGTGACTCATCAACCCCATCAAGTACAATCATGGGGGCAGTTGCCCCATTCAGCAATAACAAAAACAATCATCAGCCGGAAAGTACTTTGTATTTAACCGTTACTAGCCAGAATGCAGATGCTGAATTGGCATCCATTGGTATGTTGACAACTGCAAGCACTTCTCCCAAAGATGCTGTTCTTGGTCTGAGAAGCCCTCGAAAGCGTTCTGCGTCTAGTTTGGAAATGCATACCATCCCAGTTAAAAGAGTATTCATTTCACAGCAACCTCTGGATGTTGGCAACAATACTAGACCTGGTCTAATCATAGCAGCTAAGAAGATCCAGAGACCAGGAACCCCAGCGAGACCAGAGAGTGCTCCGTGCAAAGTGACACTGAGACAGAGTAGCTCTCTTCCGTCTCAAATCCTGGCTCTTTCCGATACTCCCATTGGAACCCTGGCCACCTCTCAGACTGTTAATCCTCAGAGCTCTTCACAAATGGACAATGAGGTTGCTGAAATTAGCGCTAATGAAACAGCTTCCGGTAATAGCACAATTTCAGATCACTCTTTACTGCAGCAAATCACTAGTCACCAACGGGTCACCAGTGAAGTTTCTCAGGAGGCATCTGCTGTAAGTGAGCTTAAGAGCTCATTACAAGACTATTCGCAACAGATACAAGCAGAACACAAGCAGATTGTAGCTAATCCCTTACCGTTGATGGCCCAAGCATCAGAGGCCTCTAGTCAGCTCACTCTTCAACAGGACATTGTTGATTTTGCAGGAGCTCAAGCTAGCATTGACTATTTCCCCTTCAATGATGATGATATGACCCAGGATAGTATTGTAGAAGAACTCGTACAGATGGAGGAACAAATGAAGCTGAATAGCAGTTTGCAATCCTACCTAAATTGCGTAGACATATCCCTAAAAGGTCAATCCACAGTTTGCCAAGGAACGATGATGTCGCCCCATCAGACCAGTACACAGTTCTATCACTCCTCCCATAGTTGCGCCACACCGATCCACACGCCAACACCTACGCCCACCCCGACACCAACTCCGACTCCAACTCCTACCTCTGAGATGCTACCAGGTGGGCATAGCTTGACCAGAGAGAGTCCTTGTTCCAGAATGGCACCTGTAACCCCTGTGGATAGCATCTTGGGTGGACGCCACACACCCATCAGCACTCCTCTCTCAAACTGCAGCAGCAGTGTCCCTCCAAGCCCTGTTGAATGCCGTAACCCATTTGCGTTCACTCCTATTAACTCGAGCATAACCGGTTATCATGATGCAAGTGTTGTGTCAAGCAGTCCAGTGAAACCCATGCAAAGGCCGATGGCAACCCATCCGGATAAAGCTAAACTAGAGTGGATCAACAACCGGTATAACAGCACCGCAGGCTCTCCTGTTATCTCGAACAACAATACCATTAGTATCCTGCCAAGTTACCAGGATCTGGTTGAGGATCACTTCCGCAAACCACACGCCTTTGCCATCCCAGGTCAGTCTCTCCAGTCTCAGTCAAGGCAACAGGATGGAAATTTGGTAAGGTTGATGACTGTTTCTCCTGTGCCACAAGGACAGCAAACAGCCCTTAGCATCAAGAATGAAAGTTTTGCTGTCCCAGCTCCGTTGGACAACAAAGGGACAGGAAGCACATCTACATCAGGCAGTGGAACTTTCCGGTGTCGTAGTGTCAGCCCGGCGGTTCGTCAGCGCAATCTTAGTGGCACCACTGCACAAACAGTCACAACCCTGAGATCTGTTGTGTCTCCCTTTAATTGCCCCCTGACATCTGAGGTCCTGAGCATTCTCTCTAACAACCAATCAGTGGTCAGTGCCAGCAGCTTAGCCCAGAGGAGCCAATCCGTGCCACTAAATATCATGATGCAGTCTGAGCTGTTGCCCGTCAGTCACCAGGCACAGCAAAGCAATAGCGCCAAGATCACCACTGTGCTCCTCAGCAAGATGGACACGGATGGAGATGATGCAGTGCGAGGACTGGGCGTCAATAACCTTCCTGCAAATTACACAGCAAGGATGAACTTGACCCAAATATTGGAGACCACACAGGGCTTTTCTGGAGGCCCCAATCATCAGAACCAGCAACTGCCTCTGAACTCGAGCCCTTCACCTTTTGACTTCCAGAAGACTGGTTACCTCATAAGCATGGAAGAGGAACAGGTTACCTTCTCCTGTGGTGACAACCAAGCACAATCAGGCTCCGGGCTGCAGCAACAAGAAGTGCAGCTTCAGCTTGAAGAACAACAGTTGGAGATGCAAGATCAACAGCTCCAGAATCAACACCTGCATCTTCAAGATCAACACCTGCAACATCAGGATCAACAGTTGCAACTCCAGGACCAACAGTTGCAGTTGCCGAACCAACCAGAGTTACAAGAAGATGCAGAACTCAACAAGCAGCACTTGTTACCCCAAACCTCGCAGCAGGTTGATGTTGACCAGGAGCAACAAGAGCAGCTGGATTTTAACAACACCGTTAAGGATCTCTTGGGGGAGGACGGACTCAACCCCAGTTCACAACTCGTTGGACAAGTAGCGTCAGAGCTCAGTGCTGTTGCCTCTGACTTCTCCAATGATATCCGGTTGACCTCGGATCTCTCGAGTAGCATTAACGACCTAAACACTTTGGACCCCAACTTGCTGTTCGACCCCAGTCAACAGCAGGACCAATATGAAGACGCCACACTGGAAGAACTGAAGAACGACCCTCTGTTTCAGCAGATTTGCAGTGATACTGTGAACTCCGCTGGATTCGATTGGCTGGAGAACAAAGATCAGCCAACGGTGGAAATGTTGGGATAGTATTATTTACTGTTTCTTTTGACGTTGTTGTTGTCGTTTATATTTATGGCTTCTGTTGAGCTTCTTTTTTTTTATTGTGTAATTTTGTGTATCAAAAATTGTCGAATGAAGTGTTTGTGCAACAAAAATCTGGACGCTTTGGACTGTCCAGTATAAAGTGCCAGACTGAAGTTTCTGTCAGGCATGTGCTTTGATCTTGTTTTGTTTGTATTTCTGTCGTATGATTTCACAGATCATTGCAGTCATTTCCGTATTTTAGAAGTGTTTTACAGCGACAGTATAACAAGTATTTTCTCTGGTTCCAACTGGTAGTAATGTACATTTAATATGGTTAATGGTCTGCACTTATGTAGCGCCTTTTTAGCCTTAGCGGTATTCAAAGCGCTTTACACTGCGACTCATTCACACATTCACACACCAATGGCGGCAGAGCTGCATGTAAGGTGCTAGTCTGCCATTGGGAGCAACTTGGGGTTCAGTGTCTTGCCCAAGGACACTTCGGCATGTGGAGTCGTGTGGGCCGGGAATCAAACCACCAACCCTGCGATTAGCAGCCGACCCGCTCTACCACCTGAGCCACAGCCGCTAGCATCTAAGCAATAGCGCCAAGATCTAATCACAATCATAACTTGATTATTTCACTCTCTTTTATATTGGGGTCCACCACAACATAGTGGACAATGAAAACCTGCATGCGTAATTCGCTCTTGTATTTCAACCAAATGCAATATTCCAAGTGACTTTGTGATAACTCCCTTTCTAGACAGTCGTTCAAGTGTCTTTTATCGTTGCTTTGGGAGTGCGGCAGGTTGTCCAATTGCAAAGGAGTGTACCCAAATATCGCAAGTACAGCGGAGATATCACATTTACATATCGCAAATCGTCAGTTCAGTGAACTGCAAAGATTTTAGGTGCTACTTGGTGCTGACTTTGAAAATCGCGTTACCGTTCATCAGCCGTTTGCTTTGACAAAATGAATTCACACATTTTGGGCAAAAAGGTATTTATGGCCATATCACTTGTACTCTTAAATTGAAACTGTTGGGGAGGTTTGTTTGTTTGTTTGTTTGTTTTGGCTATATATATGTTTAAAAAAAGTAGAAGATGAAGAGAAGACTCGCTTGCCTTATTTCTAGAGTCTTAAGGCCTTATTCCGCTTCATAAAATGCTTTGTTGGGATGCTCTGATGTAAGTGTTCTGGTTTTAACAGTTGCTTAAAATAACGATCTAGGTGCACTTAAAAAAAGGATCTTTTGTTGTGAATTAACAGTGACGTTTCCAGACAGGGCTGGACTGGTCCGACGCACTTTGGGGCCAATCAGGGGCGGACTGGCCATCGGGAGAACCGAGCAGGGGCGCGAAATGGGCCACGATAAGCTAAAATGAGCCGCCGCGATATGCAGAAAAGGACAGCCTTTTGGGACAGTTGCTATGTAAAATCCCGGGCCGTTTTCTCTTCCCAGTCCAGCCCTGTTTCCAGAATGTTTCAAACTAACTCCGTCCACCTTTATTTAGTGCATCATTTCAGATTGCTAGTTTCTATGACTATGGTATGGTGATGGCTAGATATTCTTTACAAGGATATATGACTAACTTCAAAGAGCAAACCCGTGTTGCTTCTCCAGCCTTAACTCCATACCAAAGAGAAGCTGTCGAAGAACAAGTAGAGATTGTGATGTGTTGTTTTTAAAGGGATCTTGTAGGACTAGTAGGACCTGTTTTTCTTGGTTTAGCGGATTACGATAAAGAGTAATTCCTCGATGAATTAATAGTTGTCCAAATGATGTATATGGACACGTCGGATGTACAGATATAAGTATGGATCGGGGGTGCATGTTGTAGAAGATCATGAAGGCTGAATTTGGCTTTTCGTAGACGTCAAATGTAGAGCCACATTTGTATAAATCGGTCATCGTGATATTCGCATTTTATAAGACGCTTCGGTAGATGAGAGTGCCCTTACGGAAACAGGAAGTGTCGATCATAGCGAGTGCAAAGCAGCACGATTATTCCGCTTTGTTACGTTTCTGGCTTCTGTGATTTAGTCTTGCTGTCTGTTGCTCTGTAACTTGCTGATGTACCATTTTTCGTAGGAGTATATTTGGTTCCTGCATAGGCAGATGTGATGTGTAAATGGAGGGAGGATATTATAGCATGGATTTATTGACTCTAAGACGTTAGAGTCGTCAATGTAAAGGCGTTCGTTTTATCGTGACCTAGCTTAATGTTAATGTGCAGAGACGTAAGAGCAGACACTGGAAAAGGGGTTTGAGATTCGGAAAACATACAGACATGCATTTTTATTGCACCGAAAGTTCCGTTTTCCGTTTGTCGTTTCTTGTCGAAAACTGTCGTTTTAGATGTTTTAAAGGAGCAGTTTCGCCCCAAAAATGGAAATTTGCGAATATTTTCATACATTTTCACGTTCGGGTGTAACTGCTCCTTTAAGGACAAAGTAAACAATTGGTGCCCGCTTTGTTTTTCTTTAAAAGACGATACATTTCAAAAGGGGAATTACATTGAACGATTGCCTTGTGTAGCGATGGGTCCTTATCTCAATGAGATCGGCCATGTACAACTTCTCATAGCTGAGAGTAAAATATGAAAATAAAAGATTTTAAAGAAACCAACATGCATCACCATGTTATAAAATGACTATATGTGCACATGTGTGTTATCCTATCTACGGTGGTATTCGTTGTGACCACTCCCTTAGCCAATCAGAGCACTGGTAGCGTTTGACCAGCGCGAGAGGGGGTGAAAAATGAGTTCTTCAAAAGCTATATGCATTTTATGATGTTTACTAAGTTAAAATGAGTCTTTATGTTTATTAATGTCGTTTTAATTGGTTTGTTTTTTTACATAAATCTTCAATTTGCTTCTTTTTGTATAAGAAAAAATGCCAATGTGAAGAAAGCTGTAAATATGTTCTTTGTTCCGGCATTTAATAATGCACTGATTACCGTTTTATTACTTTATTTCTGTAAATGTACAATCCTTTTTTTGATACACCGGGATTGATTCTGCAGTGGGTCTGATGTTGTTTGTCAGGACGTCCCGTAGACAAGCGTGTCCATTGTTTCTGTCCGTTTGGAGGTGTAGCTTTGAGCGCTGGTATTATTATCTGCTGTATGTGGACAGTAGCCTGTTAATATTGCTAAAGCGTATCAGCTGTTTGTTTTCCTTTTCTCTTTTGTTTTTCCAATGGAAAGTACTCACAGGTGAGATTTTTTTAAGTGGTTTTAAAAGCCAATAAACATTTTTTAAACAATATTGTTTGGTCTGGTTGTGTGTTTTTGGGGCAGTACTGTGCGAGAAGAACGATGGCCTCTGATGGCGGACATCAGACACCGCCGTCGCCCCGTGGCGTGCGGTCATTCATTTGGACGCTATGTCGCTAGAGGTCATTGAGATTGAGCGAGTTGGTGTTGGGCCATGGGAAAGGGGACACGGCACCTGGCAGCTTCGCTCTCATTGGTCAAAGGCAAGTCCAGGGCGAACCCCCGTCTCTCTGACCTTTATGGGCATCTGAATGGCTGCTGGGACCTTTGACCTTTGACCTCTTACTTGGACAAAGTGACCCACCAAAAGCTGAGTTGATCGAATATGCAGAAGAGTAATTAGCATTTGTTTTTGCTAATATACAAGCATCTCTTATTTTGAACTACCAATAATTCGGGGTGTTTTTGGGCGGATAGTGTTGTTAGTATATTTCAGTATATATGATATATGATGTTTTTTTGCATGCCAGTTTGTGCGTTTGGCGCCATTAGAAAAGTGGTAGGACACTCGTGTAAAAAATGTTCACACTTTTGTCCAATATATCATATTATATCAAAGTTTGGCCTGTTATAGCAATATTGCACACAGTCACTATGACACATTCTGTCCTAATAATGAATAGATGGATGCTGATGTTTGGGACGAGTCGTTTTGTACTTGCTGCTACATTCAGTCTCATCTATTGTCCTGTAGGGTGAGGGGCGTCCCGGCCAGTACAGCACGCGTGCACGTGCATCATATCTCTAATAATAGTGTTTTCTGGCATATCATAACATCAATAAACAGAAATCACGTAATATAATTATATATATATATATATAAGATCAAGCTACTCAATTAAATTTGTTGTGAAATTGAAATGCATAAATCGTAAAATAGTTAATCATATTTAAAGATTTATGCATTTCAGTTGCTTAACAAATTTCGTTTAAATTGAATCGAGTAATCTAAACAAAATTAAATTAATATAATTAATTTTTATCCATTTGAACCGATGTAATCTTTAATAAACTTACATGAATAAAACTAACAAAATTTAATTAATAAAACTAAAATATATTTAATTTTTATTAAACTTTATCTATAGTAATCTTGAATAAAAATGACATTTATTAAAAGCTAAATATATTACATTTTCATTAAATTGAATCGAGTAATCTTGTAATTATTAAAACATTTATATATTTAATTTTAATCCATTTCAATCGAGGTAATTGTTAACAAAATGACATTAATAAAACTTTAACAAAATTATAAAATATATATATATATTTCAGTATATTTAATTTTCATCAAATTAAACTTGATCTTTAATTAAATTAAAATATATTTCATTTTTATTCAATTTCATCTAAAATAATCTTTAACAAAAATTACATTTTTTAAATGTAAATATAGTTAAATTAAATTGATAAAATTTTTATATATTTAATTTTGTTTCCAATTAATCGAGTAATTTTAAACAAAATGTAATTATGAAAACTTTAATGTATTTAATTTTCATCCATTTGAATCGAGGTAATCTTGAACTAAATTACATTAATAAAATTATAATATATATATATATATATCAGTATATTTAATTTTCATGAAATCTAACCTAATCTTTAACTTAATTAAATTAATAAAACTTAAATATATTTCATTTTCATTCAGTTAAATCTAATAATTTTTAACTCAATTAAATGAATAAAACTTAATTTAATTTTGTTAAAGATTTTTCTTTGATTTAAATTTGTTGTGAAATTCTTAAAAATGTTAAAAACGTCCTGTTTTACTTTTTTTGTCATTTTTTATGAATTATTGCCACTGACCTATAAATAGTAAAAACAATTAAATAAAAAAAAAAAACTAGTTTTAATAGTAAAAACACTTTTAATGGTGAGATTGTAGAGAAACAGAGTTCATGATGAAGTTCTGTTTTGTCTTGAGCCTTTTCAGAGCAAAACATCTTTAATTTCCAAAATATAGAATAATCCAGTGTGAGACATTACAGGAGTATAACAGGATAACGCGGATGTCCTGGTGACGTCACTGGATGAGGCGGGGTCCTCTAGGTGACGTCACTGGATGAGGAGGGGTTCTCAGTGACGTGTGTTTCGGGTCATTCGGTGTTCGGGACTCGAGCGCTTCGGACTCGCTCGGCTGTTCACGCGCGGCATGACGGAGATTTGCTGATAAATGGGGTCCGTTAAATGGAAAATGCTTCAGCGTTTGCTGATTTTACTTTGGATTTCATCGTTTTCAGGTAAGAGACGTTTTGTGATCTTATATTTGGACAGGAATCTGTTGTGAGGTCATTATGTAGATTTTATTTTATTATTTTTATTGATTTATTTTTCTCCTTCAGTGTGTGCTAATCTAGCCAGATCAACAATACTGGAATATTTCCCGTATTATTGGGCAAAAAAAACAAACAAAAAAAAAACAGTAGAAAGAAGCTTTGTAACGGTCTGTTTTTCTTTTGTAAGATTTATTAAAATCTAAAATATCATTAAATATGACTGAATCAACCGATGGAAGTCATTTGAAGTAGATTTCTAGCTTTATTTAAGAACCGAAGTGAATATTCATGTGGGATTATTAGATCTGTTCAAAGAATCGGTACTGTTTTGCCCACTTTTTAACTCTTGTGCGTCAATTTAAAAAAGTTACTCGGAGGTCCTTAAAGGACAAAAATATGCACGTGAAAAAACTGCCATAATAATAATATATATGAATATTATTTTCCACTTTCACTAATTTTTTGACCAACACCAGTCCTGAACATAACGACCAAATATTCATTCATTTTCAGTTTGTTTACATAATGCCAATGTTGTTTTTCCACACACACACACACATTTCTCAATACACACATACAAAACACACTCTGAGACCCATACCAACACACACAATTGTATCTGCATCATGTATTCAGTTGTCCTGCAGGTCTCTATAATACAGTAAACAGAGAATAGGGGAAAAGCTTGTATTTGCTCCATAGGACTAAACATGAGAAAAATGGCGCCATCTGGTGGAACATATTAAACATCTACATTTTGAAGTCAGGGCTCCAGAATAAAAGTATAATATCATAGAATTCATGATTTTATGCTTTAATGGCACTGGGTTCAAATATTGCAGTTTTAATGGGTTTCAATGGGGACATTTTTGTCCTGAAGGTCCTGAGTGTGACTATTGTGTGTACACAGTGTGTTATAGAAACTGAGGTTGAAATATCAAAATAACCCCAAATATACACATCTTTGGCAAAATGCCATTGTATGCCGTTGGCATTAACACAGCCAAAATGATCGAAAAAAGACAAAAAAATGTCCCGAAGGCGTGCTGAGTGACTCCAGTCAGGTCTCCTTAGCAACCAAATTGGCCCGGTTGCTAGGGAGGGTAGAGTCACATGGGGTAACCTCCTCGTGGTCACTATAATATGGTTCTCGCTCTCGGTGGGGTGTGTGGTGAGTTGTGCGTGGATGCTGCGGAGAATAGCGTGAAGCCTCCACATGCGCTACGTCTCCATGGTAACGTGCTCAACAAGTCACGTGATAAGATGCGCGGATTGACGGTCTCAGACGCAGAGGCAACTGAGATTCGTCCTCCGCCATCCGGATTGAGGTGAGTCACTACACCACCACGAGGACTTAGACGGGCGTTACAAATTGGGGAGGAAAGGGGAAATGATAACGGTTTAGTACTTTTGTACCCCCTAGGTAAAGAAACGAGTACTTTGTTTGAAATAGTAAAAATACGACATGCACCGAGCCCCTGGCCGCAGGTCAGAAGTTAATGCATGTTGTATATTTTTTGATAATGCTGATATTTGTTAGTATAACGTCTTTAATAAACTCTACTTCACATTCTCTTCTCGCTTCCAGCTGTTTTTTGTTTCAGCGAGTTGTCGTTTGTCACCGAGCCCCTGGACGTAACGACATCTAGAGGTGACCGCGTTACTCTCGACTGCCAGGCTCAAGGTGAGTCGCCCATCACTGTGCGATGGAGGAAGGATGGCGTCCGACTCCAGGAGAGCGAGCGAGTTTGTATCCTGTCCAACGGTTCGTTGCACATCTCTCATGTAAAGAGTTCATCAGGTCAATCCGATGACGGCTTCTACCAGTGCTTCGTCCAAAACACGTATGGAGCCATACTGAGCCAAAGAGCTCGACTCACAATCACAAGTACGTATTTGGGGAGTTTTGTGGCTTTTAGTCCATGCAAAGGGGGGTTTGGAGGGGGCATTTACATGTTTCCATTGATCATGGTATCAAGCACATTAATCTTGTTTCAAGAATGTTTCGAAAACCACTCAGGGGTGTAAACAAATTATGGTCCAATCAAGAGCTCTCTAGAATGAGAATGCCCTTCCCCCTAACACCACCATCCATGTCCTCTATAGCGCCCAGAGGGGAACGTGTAATTGTGGTGTGTTGTGAATTTCGGTCTTACACATTTCGGAGTGCAACAATGCACAAAATTAGCGAAAAGCGTTCGAGTTCACGTCAGGGCTGAACTGGTGATCTGGCATACCAGGCATTTTCCCGGTGGGCCGACGCACTTTGGGGCCGATCAAGGGCGGACTGGCCATCGGGAGAACCGAGTGGGTCGGTGGGTCGGCCACAAAACGTGCTGAATGGGCCGCGTTATCTTCCCAGTACAGCCCTGGTTCACGTACGTTCACAGAGTATACTTCCCTGAACCCAACGTAACCTGCGCCTGGCAAAATTTTGTAGAAACTTTGCAAATTTCCAAACAACTCAAAGCCTGGTCCACCAGCTAGACCAGTGCCAAACCAGCACTAATGAGTGTAAACCAGCCTAGACCAGCATGCTAGTTAAGTTGGTCTTTGTAGCAGGGAACGCCTGTCATATACACGGATGTTCTTGATGTGTTTGGATGTTGCATGCTGGAGTTTCAGCTGCTGTGGCCTCCAAAGCAATTGTGTCGCAGCCGCCTTTTGTCCCTCGTTGCCCTGCTTGAACAAGCTCTGTTGTGTGGACGCTGGTTTGGTTATGAACCTGCGGACAGAGAAACATCTGTGCCTATTCAACTCGCCCAGTGTTGACCTTCACAAAGAGACCAAGAGAAGTTCAAGCAGAGTCGTATTTGGGATCAGTGACGCTTGGGACAAGTTTGTGACGTGGATGGTATTGTATGTGATGTGCAATTTAGTTGTGGGTGTTTGTGAGAATGCAAAACAAGGGGAATGTTTTGTTGATGTGTATACACTTTGATTGACCTGTAGCATGTTCTTATAACACGTTAAGGCGATAGCACACCGGAAGAGAAGCGCCGAGCCGCATTGGGTCGCAGGTAGGAGATGGCACAGGAATCAAACAACTGTTTCGTATTGGCGCCATGTCGTCTGCCAGACACGTTCAATGTGCAACCCCCTTTAAAATGTGTTGTGTGTAGTAGCTAGGCCCATTAATCGTCAATATTATATATAGAGTTTCACAAGAGATCTTAACCACGTCTGAAAGGATTGAGGCCGAAACAGACATCATAACACAACGCAGGTACACGTTGCATTCTCAATGTTGCCACAAGGGGCGCTGTAGCGGGCATTAGTGTCATGACTGTCCGCTTCTACATTAAGCGTTCTCTTTCAAGTCAACTGTTGCCATGGCGAAGCAACACGTAGAAAAGATTACAGCTGAACAAGGAGGTTAAAGTCAATATATGAATAACTTAACTTTGGATATAACTGAATATTAACACATTGGTTAAAGGAAACTCTATCGCCCCCTTGAGTACTGACGTCCGACACAGTTACCCCGGACGCGTTGGCAATGTGTTGGCTGAGCGCTCACATCTGTGGACGTGTACTTGAGTATAGAATGTCTCTGCCATTGAATATTCTGGTCATTGGCTACCCTGCTCCCAAAATAATCACTATCAATATCGGTCAACCATTTGTTAATTGGTGCGAGACTGTTGTTTGTTGCATTTTTGTACCTAACCCATTTATTAAGCCATTTAACACAAACAAAACTGAATAACTAACGAAGATGTCCATCACCGGTAACTCAAGGGTTAACGGGTAACTAAGGCAACCTCAAGTAGAATGGGGTGTTGGTTTGCCTCACCGCCCATCTCTCTCCAAAGGCCAATGGTAGAGGTCAGGAGGTCACAGGGGTTGTGGGACCGGCTTTATTCTACAGCAGTGTGTTGGTTAGCGGGACGTCCAGTGACCTAACCCGCCTGCTGTCCAGAAGCTAACCTGACTGATGCATTCGTTCACAAATGTTGGTTGTCAGTGTTTTGTTGGACTCGTCCAATTTTGGAGGGGGTTGAAGTTGAAGTGCATCGAAAAAGTATCCAAAAAGAAAACTTAGATTTTTCCCCCCCAGATGCAATAGGCAGCCAACTTAAGATCAAGTTCAAGTGAAGCCAAGAAAAACTCACGATTTTAGCACCATTCAGATTTTTGCCATTGTAACATTTTCATGCAATTAAATAATAATCGTAATAATAACACATCAAGTGCAGCTCAAAGTCCTTCATATCAGACATTAAGTCAAAGAAAGTGACTGCAATAAAATAAATGAAAGTATTCAAAAAATTAATTACAAAATAAATATTAAATATAAAATTAATATTATGGGGGGGGGGGTGCTTACCCTGAAGGAGAATATGCCTCCCCTCTTCATCGTGCCTCCACAGACCTGCTCCTCCACTGCAATTGCTGGGGCCGGCTCTACTCTGTACACCTCATTTTTTAATGCTCCTCATGTTAGATGGCCAACATTCACACTCCTACTTAAGAATTAGGGTGTGCTGAGTGGAGGGCCTGAAGAGGTCCTGCACTGTTGCCCCCCACTTCTTTTTAATGCATCTCATATCATTCACTTAATCACACAATCAGTCAATAGGTAGGGAAATGGGTGGTGCTTGAGGTGGTTCTGAATAAGTTCTACCCCTTGAGCCGCACCTCTTTTAATGCACTTAGACTTAATTTAGACCCTAGAAGACATAACACAGGGATAGTGAGGTGGGTAGATGAGCTGGCCCGTCAATAGAATAGCAACTGACGGCGGGGACAGAGGAGAGCAGAAGTGGAGAGGGGTTCTGGCACTGTGTGCCTCTGGATCGGGTCCCCACCCCCCCACCCTCACGCGTTCGAAGCCTCACTCCCCCTATCTCCTAGGATTAATATGCTCCTTGGCCCCGGTGAGGGCTGGAGCAGTCAGAGGAAAGATCCGTTGAGCCTGACCCAACCCAACCCATTCCCTCTTATAACTAGGACACAGTACTTTAATTACAACAATTCATGTTATACCAATCCTGCTGATTCCAACACTTCAATACAAAATACTCAATCATACACAAACTTACACGCATGGTAATGTCCATTCTAGCACACACACACACACACACACACACACACACACACACACACACACACACACACACACACACACACACACACACACACACACACACACACACACACACACACACACACACACACACACACACAGACACACACACACACACACACACACACACACACACACAGACACACACACACACACACACACAGCCTTCCTTCTCTACCCTCTTGGTAATCTACCCAAAAAAAAAAAAAAAAGGGCGCTATTTTTTTATTTTATTTTTATTATTGTCCTGTCAATTACTGTTCTTATTTGTGTTATGTTGAATGTGTGAAAGAAATAATAAAAATTATAAAAAAAAAAAAATAAAAAAAAAAAATATAAAATTAAAACGATAATAAAACGTAAAACATTCATTTACACTAAAGTAAAAAATAAATAATAAATAAATAAGCATTTACACATACTGTACATACATATCAACCAAATACTAATTAATATATATATATATAAATGTTTTTTTAAAAAGCTTGGAACACATTTATTATTCCTAATGATGATTCCCGTTACTTTAATACAGCATTGTTGTAGAATTTGAGGGGTAAATGTGCTTAATTATGTTTTGGCCCTTAAAAAGACAATCGTCACAATAGTACACATTTTACCCTATCAAAACTCTCAAAGCGAATCTTTTCATTTAGTTTGTTTCAGTAGTCCAACGTGCTTCATTAGAAGCTTTGAGTAAATTATGTAGAATCTCTGGACACCAGGATCCGTCCAAAACACAGACAGACAGACTTGGCTGACCCCTGACCTTTGGCGGGAAATCTTTGTGCTGTTTGACCTAGGCATTGATTCGGCTTTACAACCCAACTGACCTCACTGGATGAAACACATCATGTCTAAAGAGGGCTGATTCAATACTGGCGGGTCGTTTACATTATATTCTCCCATTTTTAGAGGAATTATGTGTTTATTTCAGTGCTTGGACAACATATAGCACTTACAATACAGTACCACGGTATTACCATGTGTTTTGGACATGTAACATGGTAATACAATGGTATTCTTTGAAATACCTTGGAGATCCATGCTATATATTAAAGTATCCCCACCAATGTTAAACGCTGAGAAATCAAACTAAGCGTCTGTTGTTTATAACATAGTCACATGGGTTAGCCGAATTTAGTTTGCTGGTTTTACGCCATCCATTTTTGTCGCCATTTTTTGGTCCATTCTGCATAACGTGGCGCCGTTTTGTGGTCCTTTCTGAATATAGCGGCGCCGTTTTGTGGTCCGTTCTGAATATAGCGGCGCCGTTTTGTGGTCCGTTCTGAATATAGCGGCGCCGCTTTTGTGGTCCGTTCTGAATATAGCGGCGCCGCTTTTGTGGTCCTTTCTGAATATAGCGGCGCCGTTTTGTGGTCCGTTCTGAATATAGCGGCGCCGTTTTGTGGTCCTTTCTGAATATAGCGGCGCCGTTTTGTGGTCCGTTCTGAATATAGCGGCGCCGTTTTGTGGTCCGTTCTGAATATAGCGGCGCCGTTTTGTGGTCCGTTCTGAATATAGCGGCGCCGTTTTGTGGTCCTTTCTGAATATAGCGGCGCCGCTTTTGTGGTCCGTTCTGAATATAGCGGCGCCGTTTTGTGGTCCGTTCTGAATATAGCGCCGCCGTTTTGTGGTCCTTTCTGAATATAGCGGCGCCGTTTTGTGGTCCTTTCTGAATATAGCGGCGCCGTTTTGTGGTCCGTTCTGAATATAGCGCCGCCGTTTTGTGGTCCGTTCTGAATATAGCGCCGCCGTTTTGTGGTCCTTTCTGAATATAAGCGCCGCCGTTTGTGGTCCTTTCTGAATATAGCGGCGCCGTTTTGTGGTCCTTTCTGAATATAAGCGCCGCCGTTTGTGGTCCGTTCTGAATATAGCGGCGTCGTTTTGTGGTCCTTTCTGAATATAGCGGCGCCGCTTTGTGGTCCTTTCTGAATATAGCGGCGCCGTTTTGTGGTCCTTTCTGAATATAGTGGCGCCGCTTTGTGGTCCGTTCTGCATAATCGCGGCGCCGCTTTGTGGTCCGTTCTGAATATAGCGGCGCCGTTTTGTGGTCCTTTCTGAATACAGCGGTGCCGTTTTGTGGTCCGTTCTGCATAATGCGGCGCCGTTTTGTGGTCCTTTCTGAATATAGCGGCGCCATTTTGTGGTCCGTTCTGCATAATGCGGCGCCGTTTTGTGGTCCGTTCTGAATACAGCGGCGCCGTTTTGTGGTCCGTTCTGCATAATGCGGCGCCTTTTGTGGTCCTTTCTGAATATAGCGGCGCCATTTGTGGTCCGTTCTGAATATAGCGGCGCCGTTTTGTGGTCCTTTCTGAATATAGCGGCGCCGTTTTGTGGTCCGTTCTGAATATAGCGGCGCCGTTTTGTGGTCCGTTCTGAATATAGCGCCGCCGTTTTGTGGTCCTTTCTGAATATAGCGCCGCCGTTTTGTGGTCCTTTCTGAATATAGCGGCGCCGTTTTGTGGTCCGTTCTGAATATAGCGGCGCCGTTTTGTGGTCCTTTCTGAATATAGCGGCGCCGTTTTGTGGTCCGTTCTGAATATAGCGGCGCCGTTTTGTGGTCCTTTCTGAATATAGCGGCGCCCGTTTTGTGGTCCGTTCTGAATATAGCGGCGCCGTTTTGTGGTCCGTTCTGAATATAAGCGCCGCCGTTTTGTGGTCCTTTCTGAATATAAGCGCCGCCGTTTGTGGTCCTTTCTGAATATAGCGGCGCCGTTTTGTGGTCCGTTCTGAATATAGCGGCGCCGTTTTGTGGTCCTTTCTGAATATAGCGGCGCCGCTTTGTGGTCCGTTCTGAATATAGCGGCGCCGCTTTTGTGGTCCTTTCTGAATATAGCGGCGCCCGTTTTGTGGTCCGTTCTGAATATAGCGGCGCCGTTTTGTGGTCCGTTCTGAATATAGCGGCGCCGTTTTGTGGTCCGTTCTGAATATAGCGGCGCCGTTTGTGGTCCGTTCTGAATATAGCGGCGCCGTTTTGTGGTCCGTTCTGAATATAGCGGCGCCGTTTTGTGGTCCTTTCTGAATATAGCGGCGCCCGTTTGTGGTCCGTTCTGAATATAGCGGCGCCGTTTTGTGGTCCTTTCTGAATATAGCGGCGCCGTTTTGTGGTCCTTTCTGAATATAGCGGCGCCGTTTTGTGGTCCGTTCTGAATATAGCGGCGCCGTTTTGTGGTCCTTTCTGAATATAGCGGCGCCGTTTTGTGGTCCGTTCTGAATATAGCGCCGCCGTTTGTGGTCCTTTCTGAATATAAGCGCCGCCGTTTGTGGTCCTTTCTGAATATAGCGCCGCCGTTTTGTGGTCCTTTCTGAATATAGCGCCGCCGTTTTGTGGTCCTTTCTGAATATAGCGGCGCCGTTTTGTGGTCCGTTCTGAATATAGCGCCGCCGTTTTGTGGTCCGTTCTGAATATAGCGCCGCCGTTTTGTGGTCCTTTCTGAATATAGCGCCGCCGTTTTGTGGTCCTTTCTGAATATAGCGGCGCCGTTTTGTGGTCCTTTCTGAATATAGCGCCGCCGTTTTGTGGTCCGTTCTGAATATAGCGGCGTCGTTTTGTGGTCCTTTCTGAATATAGCGGCGCCGTTTTGTGGTCCTTTCTGAATATAGCGGCGCCGTTTTGTGGTCCTTTCTGAATATAGCGGCGCCGTTTTGTGGTCCGTTCTGCATAATCGCGGCGCCGCTTTGTGGTCCGTTCTGAATATAGCGGCGCCGTTTGTGGTCCTTTCTGAATACAGCGGTGCCGCTTTGTGGTCCGTTCTGCATAATGCGGCGCCGTTTTGTGGTCCTTTCTGAATATAGCGGCGCCGTTTTGTGGTCCGTTGTGCATAATGCGGCGCCGTTTTGTGGTCCGTTCTGAATACAGCGGCGCCGTTTTGTGGTCCTTTCTGAATACAGCGGCGCCGTTTTGTGGTCCGTTCTGCATAATGCGGCGCCTTTTGTGGTCCTTTCTGAATATAGCGGCGCCGCTTTGTGGTCCGTTCTGAATATAGCGGCGCCGCTTTGTGGTCCTTTCTGAATATAGCGGCGCCGTTTTGTGGTCCGTTCTGAATATAGCGGCGCCCGCTTTGTGGTCCGTTCTGAATATAGCGGCGCCGTTTTGTGGTCCTTTCTGAATATAGCGGCGCCGCTTTGTGGTCCGTTCTGAATATAGCGGCGCCGTTTTGTAGTCCTTTCTGAATATAAGCGCCGCCGTTTGTGGTCCTTTCTGAATATAAGCGCCGCCGTTTGTGGTCCTTTCTGAATATAGCGGCGCCGTTTTGTGGTCCGTTCTGAATATAGCGGCGCCGTTTTGTGGTCCTTTCTGAATATAGCGCGCCGTTTTGTGGTCCGTTCTGAATATAGCGGCGCCGCTTTGTGGTCCGTTCTGAATATAGCGGCGCCGCTTTGTGGTCCTTTCTGAATATAGCGGCGCCGTTTTGTGGTACTTTCTGAATATAGCGCCGCCGTTTGTGGTCCTTTCTGAATATAGCGGCGCCGTTTGTGGTCCTTTCTGAATATAGCGGCGCCGTTTGTAGTCCTTTCTGAATATAGCGGCGCCGCTTTGTAGTCCGTTCTGCATAATGCGGCGCCGCTTTGTGGTCCGTTCTGAATATAGCGGCGCCGTTTTGTGGTCCTTTCTGAATACAGCGGTGCCGTTTTGTGGTCCGTTCTGCATAATCGCGGCGCCGTTTTGTGGTCCTTTCTGAATATAAGCGGCGCCGTTTTGTGGTCCGTTCTGCATAATGCGGCGCCGTTTTGTGGTCCGTTCTGAATACAGCGGCGCCGTTTTGTGGTCCTTTCTGAATATAAGCGCCGCCGTTTGTGGTCCTTTCTGAATATAGCGCCGCCGTTTTGTGGTCCTTTCTGAATATAGCGGCGTCGTTTTGTGGTCCTTTCTGAATATAGCGGCGCCGTTTTGTGGTCCTTTCTGAATATAGCGGCGCCGTTTTGTGGTCCTTTCTGAATATAGCGGCGCCGTTTTGTGGTCCGTTCTGCATAATGCGGCGCCGTTTTGTGGTCCGTTCTGAATATAGCGGCGCCGTTTTGTGGTCCTTTCTGAATACAGCGGCGCCGTTTTGTGGTCCGTTCTGCATAATGCGGCGCCGTTTTGTGATCCTTTCTGAATATAGCGGCGCCGTTTTGTGGTCCGTTCTGCATAATGCGGCGCCGTTTTGTGGTCCGTTCTGAATACAGCGGCGCCGTTTTGTGGTCCGTTCTGCATAATACAGCGCCGTTTTGTGGTCTGTTCTGAATACAGCGGCGCCGTTTTGTGGTCCGTTCTGCATAATGCAGCGCCGTTTTGTGGTCCGTTCTGAATATAGCGGTGCCGTTTTGTGGTCCTTTCTGAATACAGCGGCGCCGTTTTGTGGTCCGTTCTGCATAATGCAGCGCCTTTTGTGGTCCTTTCTGAATATAGCGGCGCCGTTTTGTGGTCCGTTCTGAATATAGCGGCGCCGTTTTGTGGTCCTTTCTGAATATAGCGGCGCCGTTTTGTGGTCCGTTCTGAATATAGCGGTGCCGTTTTGTGGTCCATTCTGAATATAGCGGCGCCGTTTTGTGGTCCTTTCTGAATATAGCGGCGCCGTTTTGTGGTCCTTTCTGAATATAGCGGCGCCGTTTTGTGGTCCGTTCTGCATAATGCGGCGCCGTTTTGTGGTCCTTTCTGAATATAGCGGCGCCGTTTTGTGGTCCTTTCTGAATATAGCGGCGCCGTTTTGTGGTCCTTTCTGAATATAGCGGTGCCGTTTTGTGGTCCTTTCTGAATATAGCGCCGCCGTTTTGTGGTCCTTTCTGAATATAGCGGCACCGTTTTGTGGTCCTTTCTGAATATAGCGGCACCGTTTTGTGGTCCGTTCTGCATAATGCGGCGCCGTTTTGTGGTCCTTTCTGAATATAGCGGCGCCGTTTTGTGGTCCTTTCTGAATATAGCGGCGCCGTTTTGTGGTCCTTTCTGAATATAGCGGCGCCGTTTTGTGGTCCTTTCTGAATACAGCGGCGCCGTTTTGTGGTCCGTTCTGCATAATGCGGCGCCGTTTTGTGGTCCTTTCTGAATATAGCGGTGCCGTTTTGTGGTCCGTTCTGAATATAGCGGCGCCGTTTTGTGGTCCTTTCTGAATATAGCGGCGCCGTTTTGTGGTCCGTTCTGCATAATGCGGCGCCGTTTTGTGGTCCGTTCTGAATACAGCGGCGCCGTTTTGTGGTCCTTTCTGAATACAGCGGCGCCGTTTTGTGGTCCGTTCTGCATAATGCGGCGCCGTTTTGTGGTCCGTTCTGAATATAGCGGCGCCGTTTTGTGGTCCTTTCTGAATATAGCGGCGCCGTTTTGTGGTCCGTTCTGAATATAGCGGCGCCGTTTTGTGGTCCGTTCTGAATATAGCGGCGCCGTTTTGTGGTCCTTTCTGAATATAGCGGCGCCGTTTTGTGGTCCGTTCTGAATATAGCGGCGCCGTTTGTGGTCCGTTCTGAATATAGCGGCGCCGTTTTGTGGTCCCTTCTGAATATAGCGGCGCCGTTTTGTGGTCCGTTCTGAATATAGCGGCGCCCGTTTTGTAGTCCGTTCTGAATATAGCGGCGCCGTTTTGTGGTCCTTTCTGAATATAGCGGCGCCGTTTTTGGTCCGTTCTGAATATAGCGGCGCCGTTTTGTGGTCCGTTCTGAATATAGCGGCGCCGTTTTGTGGTCCGTTCTGAATATAGCGGCGCCGTTTTGTGGTCCTTTCTGAATACAGCGGCGCCGTTTTGTGGTCCTTTCTGAATAATGCGGCGCCGTTTTGTGGTCCGTTCTGCATAATGCGGCGCCGTTTTGTGGTCCGTTCTGCATAATGCGGCGCCGTTTTGTGGTCCGTTCTGCATAATGCGGCGCCGTTTTGTGGTCCGTTCTGAATATAGCGGCGCCGTTTTGTGGTCCTTTCTGAATATAGCGGCGCCGTTTTGTGGTCCTTTCTGAATACAGCGGCGCCGTTTTGTGGTCCGTTCTGAATATAGCGGCGCCGTTTTGTGGTCCGTTCTGCATATAGCGCCGCCGTTTTGTGGTCCTTTCTGAATATAGCGGCGGCGTTTGGTGGTCCGTTCTGCAACGGACCACAAAACGAAGGATTTTTTTCCGCAAAAAATCCTTCGATGGAAACGTCGTTTATTTATCAACCACCGTCACACAGAGACACTTTTTACCATCTATGCAATTCCTAATGGATTAAATCAAGTATGGAAATAAAATGGGTCATGAATTTTGTTTTGTGTTGACTTTGATTGATTGATTTTATGACATCCAACTCAACTCTTTCTCTTGTCTCCCCTCGTTACTTCACTTTCACAGGTATTTTGTCGTTTGTTACCCATCCTGTTTCTGTGGCGGTCACAGTCGGGTCCGTGGCCAGATTTTCCTGTAGCGTTATCGGCACTCCTTCAGCTGTGATCACCTGGGAACTCAACCAAAGATCTCTGATCTCAGACAGGTAAACATTCATCCAACTGAACTACTGTACCATATACGTTTACATAAGGAATGAATGTAATATGAGGCAGAATATATAAATATATAATCAAACCCTGCTTGATAAATCAAGTCAAACCAACTTAAAGTGGTCCAGCTGTTGTTTTGGATCATTGTAACTGGGTTGTTGCTGGTCTAAGATGGTTTATCAAACAGCTGGGCCAGCCAATGAGAAGCTGGTTTTAGCTGGATTTCCCAACAGGAAATGCTTGGGAATTGGGTTAACTCTAGTTTGTCATCTTTGTTTCAGAATCACAGTTTTGCCGAATGGAGTGCTGCACATCCGCGATGTGACAACGAAGGATGCTGGCAATTACCGCTGCTTAGCAACAAACATCGGCAGTCGAGTCAAGAGTAGAGATGCGGAGCTTATCGTCAACCCAGGTGCGTGTTCGTACGAAGATAGACAGTGATTATTATCTTACAGTACAACTGGTCATTCATGGTCAATTAGCTGGTTCAAGGCGGTCTAGATTAATTGGTTGATTAGTTTGACTACCGGCTTGGATTCAACCAAGTAGAACAACTTGGTCAAGCTGATTAGAGATGGTAGACCACCTTAGACCAGCAACAAACTAGCTACCATGGTCCAAAAACCAACCGTACCAATTGAATCTGGTATCCTCTAGTTTATCAGGAAGGGAGAATATGAGACCGTACCATTTTAAAAAACATCTTAAAACCAGCCTTAAGTGGTCTGATGGTCTCCCAGACTGGCTAATCTTGTGTTTAGCTGATTGTCCAGTTGGTCTCTTAGCCTGACGATTGCCTAATTTCCCTCTAAATCCATCAAACTGGACCAGTCTAACCTGCTTGGCCTGGCTGTAAGACCAGGTTGATCTTATCAATGGTTTAAAAGAAGAATGTGCTGGAAGTAAAACTCATCCGTTTTACTTCCAGCATTGGTTCCGAGACCCCTCATGAAACCACAGATCGTTGCTGGACCTCAGAACATCAGCGCCGGACTGCACCAGTCTGTGGTTCTGGAGTGCATGGCAGAGGGTAACCCTCGCCCTTTAGTGTCCTGGAGCAGGGCGGACTCCAAACCGATTGACGTGTCTGGCTCAAGAGTGCTGGGCAACGGAAACCTGATCGTCTCTACCGTTAAGGCCCAGCACAGCGGCACTTATCTGTGCCGAGCGACAACACCAGGAACACGCAACTACACGATAGCAGCCGTCAACCTCACCGTACTTGGTAAGAGACATTTTACAGAATAGATGCTTATGGCAAAGCACACTTAGGATGTGACTATTCCAAACGAAACCATTTCGATCCAAACATATATGACTTCTGTGGAACACAAAAAGTGATTTTTCTAATCGTAAACATAATCTTTGCAGTTCCTCCAACTCTGGTGGAGAAACCAGAGAGCCAGACTCGACCCAGAGCCGGTACTGCTCGATTCAGCTGTCAGGCCGAGGGAACACCTGCGCCCCGCATCAACTGGTTTAAGAACGGTGAGGTGATCCTCTCCAATGGGCGCACCAAGATGTACAACAGGTAAACGCTTTTTGTTGCATAGTCTAATACCTCTAGTAAACCTGTAGTGAAATTATATATCCATCTAAATGTAATACTGATATCTTGCCTTTCGTTGCCCGTTAGTAAACTGGTGATAACTCAGATCATTCCGGAAGATGACGCCTTTTACCAGTGCCAGGCAGAGAACTCTCAGGGTTCGGTTTTGTCCACGGCCCGACTCATTGTGGTGCTTTCAGTGGACCGTCCCAGTGCACCATACAACGTCCACACTGAAACCATCTCAAGCTCTGCTATCTTGCTGGAATGGGAGAGACCGCAGTACAACGCAGATAAAGTCATTGCATACTCTATACACTACATGAAATCTGAGGGTGGGTGTGGTTCGCAAACATTGATAATATCTTATCAATAGATTGCTTATCTACTTGTTAAAACTTGCTAGCCACATGCAAAAACATGTTAGCAACATGATAAAACATGCTGGCAATATGCTAATAATGCCTAGCTACATGCTAAAACATGCTAGCAATGCTTAGCTACATGTTAAACATGTTAGCAACACATAGCTACATGCTAAAACATGCTAACATCTGACTACATGCTAAAACATGCTAGCAACCCTCTAGCTATATGTTAAAATATGCTAGAAACATGCTAGCAATGACTAGCTATGTACTAAAACATGCTAGCAATATCTAACTAAATGCTAAAACTTACTAACAACAACAACTCACTTCATGTTAACAATGCCTACCTACATGATAAAACATGCTAACAATATCTAACTAAATGCTAAGACATGCTAGTAACACCTCACTTCATGCTAGCAACCTCTACCTATATGTTAAAGCATGAAAGCAATGACTAATTACATGCTAAAACATGCTAGCAAGATGTAGCTACATGCTAAAACATGATAGCAATGACTAGCTATATGCTAAAACATGTTAGCAACACATCACGTCATGCTAGCAACCACTAGCTACATGCTAGAAACATGCTATCAATGACTAGCTACATGTTAAAACATGTTAGCAATGCCTAACATCATGCTTGGAAGGCCTAGTTACATGTTACAACATGCTATCTTTTAATATTTCAACCTTTCAGTCTGTCTGTCTGACTGACTTATTATAGAATTGAATTGAATGTCTGTTATATCAGGTCTAAACAACGAGGAGTATCAGGCTGTGATCAGCAATGATACAACAAGCCACATCTTGGACGATCTGGAGCCAGCGCGCAACTACACGTTTTATATCGTTGCATACATGCCAATGGGTGCCAGTCGCATGTCAGAACAAGTCATGCAACACACGCTGGAAGATGGTAAGTTACTGATTTCTTTCCCATCATTCATACTGTCCCATTGTCATATGCCCAGCTGAAAAATGTCAGAGGTTGCTGTTATAAAGTTCATCAGAAGGAATAAAAATAGTCACAAATGAGTCAATTGTTGATCATGTCGCTCTCTTTGTCCCTAGTGCCCCTCCGTACCCCTGAGCTGAGCTTGACCAGTCGCAGTCCGACCGACATCCTCGTCTCCTGGCAGCCTCTTCCTAACAAACTGAGCCGTGGGCGTGTTTCTGCGTACCGCCTGTCGTACCGTACGGCTGCGGAGGAGCAGATAACATCCGTTGAATTGGCCGTCCAGGGTGAGAACCGCACGCAGTATCTTCTTCGGGGTCTTCAGCCTGACACCATCTACCTGATCCGCATGTCTGCGTCCACACGAGTGGGCTGGAGTCAACCATCCGCCTGGAACTCTCATCGCACGGCCAAAACATCCAGCTCTATAGGTGAGGGCAGGGTAACCTTAAAGGGAACACTCATGTCATTCCAAATGAAGACCATTTTTGCCTTGCAGATAATAAAACATGCAAAATTGTCTTACATCAACTTGCGCCAGTAAGGGACCATTTAGCAACCACAAAGAACACCCAAAAGCAATGACTAGTTACATGTTAAAATATGCTAACAAGATGTAGCTACATGTTAAAACATGATAGCAATGACTAGCTATATGCTAAAACCTGCCAGTAATATTTAACTAAATGTTAAAACATGCTAGTAACACCTCACTTCATGTTAGCAACCCCTACCTATATGCTAAAGCATGAAAGCAATGACTAGTTACATGTTAAAACATGCTAGCAAGATGTAGCTACATGCTAAAACATGATAGCAACGACTAGCTTGATGCAAAA
Organism: Xyrauchen texanus; assembly: GCF_025860055.1. NCBI lineage: Eukaryota > Metazoa > Chordata > Actinopteri > Cypriniformes > Catostomidae > Xyrauchen > Xyrauchen texanus. The sequence goes on along the minus strand of NC_068321.1, from coordinate 27,232,974 downwards.
ACACGTTAGCAACATCTAACTACATGCTAAAACTTGTTAGCAACACCTCACGTCATGCTAGCAACCACTAGCTACATGTTAGAAACATGCTATCAGTGACTAGCTAGCCTACATGTTAAAACATGATAGCAATGACTAGCTATATGCTAAAACCTGCCAGTAATATCTAACTAAATGTTAAAACATGCTATTAACACCTCACTTCATGTTAGCAACCCCTACCTATATGTTAAAGCATGAAAGCAATGACTAGTTACATGCTAAAACATGCTAGCAAGATGTAGCTACATGCTAATACATGATAGCAACGACTAGCTAGATGCAAAAACACGTTAGCAACATCTAACTACATGCTAAAACATGTTAGCAACACCTCATATCATGCTAGCAACCACTAGCTACATGTTAGAAACATGCTATCAATGACTAGCTACATGTTAAAACATGTAAGCAACACCTAATTACATGCTAAAACATGGTAGGTAGGCATTAACAATACCTACCTACATGGAAAAACATGCTAACAATATCTAACTAAATGCTAAGACATGCTAGTAACACCTAACTTCATGCTAGCAACCACTACCTATATGCTAAAGCATGAAAGCAAAGACTAGTTATATGTTAAAATTTGCTAGCAAGATGTAGCTACATGTTAAAACATGATAGCAATGACTGGCTATATGATAAAACATGCCAGTAATATCTAACTAAATGCTAAAACATGCTAGTAAACAAAATCCCACATAAAAACACTCTAAAAAAACATTCAGGACACCTCACCAACCTCATAGCAATGCTCTAAAAAACCTTCAGGAGGCCTGGACCGCTTTCCATCATCAAGGGTTCCTTCTGAACGTTGTGCAGGTCTGATCCGCATCTACCGGAAATGCTTGATTTGAGGTTATTGCTGCCAAATGAGGATTGACCAGTTATTAAATCCAAGGGTTCACATACTTTTTCTTAATATACAGACTTAATCGCACTTCAGTTATTAATACAGTTCAGTATAATCTTTATATACAAATATTTGACCACTGAATTCCAACACTGACCAATCATGATCAAGTATTCTGTTTTTGCTCCATCAGTTCCTCCCGCCCCAAACCTTGAGCTTGAACCGCTTAACTGCACGTCTGTGATGGTTCGCTGGCACCCGGCTCCTAGTGACGCTGTCGTCCAGGGATACAAACTCTCTCTACACCCAGACGGCCAATCAGAGGACTCGATTATCCGGCTGCCCCCTCATGACCACCAGCACGCCATCGCCGGGCTCCGTGAGTGACGACTCGTTTCTCTGATTTTGACATAAACATTGAAATTGAGTTAGCTGCCATTTTCAAAAACACATTTATTGGTGCACTGCATTCATGTTTTCTCAGGTAACCGAAATTTAAATGTAATTTAAAAGCTCACCGAAGCTTTAAATGTTTCACCAAACGGAATTGCAATAATGATGACAGTTTTCCTGAACAGAATTCTATTTGGAATTCCAAGTTCCTTGTTGGTCAATAATTAGCCGTCTTCTGTTCGGACTTATGCACGCTCGCCCCGACCGCCTGATTCACAGCTGAACTCACCCCCTTGTGCAGGACTGGACTGGTAATCTGGCACACCAGGCATTTTCCCGGTGGGCTGACGCACTCTGAGGGCTATCAGGGGCGGACTGGCCAACGGGAGAACCGAGCGGCTGGCGGGTCGGCCACGAAATGTGCCAAATGGGCCGTGATAAGCTAAAATGAGCCGCCGCGTTATGCAGAACGGACCACAAAACGGCACCGCGATATGCAGAAACCCACCACACCCCTGCTCAACTTTTGGGCCAGTTGCTATGTAAAATCCTGGGCCCATTTCTCTACCCAATCCAGCCCTGCCCCCGTGTCAAAGGTCAAACCTCTGAAGTCTCCTTCCAGTTTTCCCATCATTCTCTCCTGCTTCTCTGCGGCCGTGTTTTGTTCTGGGGTTTAAAGTCAGGCGAGTGGCGCATGAGAGCGACACCTCCCCCATCCCCCGTCCTGCGGGACACTTCACCTAAACAAAGCATTGTGGGATTGGTCTGAACAGGGCACAGACAGAAGTGTCCCGAGAGTAAAGAACTTGAGCCGCACATGTAGAATCACTCATGCACATGTTAGTTAAACGAAAGTCATTTGAAATAGTCACGTTTTGTTGAACATGCCTGTTTCTCAGAGCAGTTCAGCGGTTCTTCTTAAATAACTAGGTCATCCAAACTAGAGTTTTATCTTGGTCAGACCCTGGACCTCATTAACACTCGTCCCAGGAGACGGGCAACTGAACGCTATGATCGCTGACATTTTGCCCCCAGAGGTTTACAAACTCTAAACTCTAGGAACAATAAAACTATGCATTTCCTTTGGGGGATTTTATGCTATTTTTATATTATTTACATGGAAATATCTCCATTTAACCATTAATTTGCATTTACAAATGAGCAATTATTTGTTTTAATTCATAATAACCTACACTTCTGTACCTTTAAACCTTTAAATTGGAGGCAGATTTCTGCCGTCTGGTGAACCAAATATAAATAACATGACTTGAACATCACGTGATGCCAGTCACACACTGTGAAGTCTGATGACCTGTTATAAACACACACACAATCACTCTTTCTCATTTAGCCTTAACAGACAGTAGGGGCAAGTTAGCGAGCACCTATGAAGGCCGGAACGGTACACGAGGGGGTGGGTGGCCAGCACCTCGCACCGTCACCCCAGTGGCGATGTTTTTAACACACCAGGTACTCATTTTAGGCTGAGTCAACCTAGGGGAGGCCCGGGACCGGTTCAGATAATCGTCACTGGTGTTGGCCATGAGCAGGAATCGAACTCGGGTCGCCAGGTTTGCAGCGCAGCGCACTAACCGCTACACTACCGCTTCCACCAAACACACATATACAATCTCACTCTCTCACACACTCTCTCTCTCTCACACACACACACACACACACACACACACGCTCTCTCTCTCACACACACACACACACACACACACACACACACGCTCTCTCTCTCACACACACACACACACACACACTCTCTCTCTCACACACACACACACACACTCTCTCTCTCACAAACACACTCTCACTCTCACACACACACACACACACACACACACACACACACACACACACACACACACACACACACACACTCTCACTCTCTCACACACACACACACTCTCTCACTCTACATTTACATTTATGCATTTGGCAGACGCTTTTATCCAAAGTGACTTACAGTGCACTTATTACAGGGACAATCCCCCCGGAGCAACTTCGCATAGAAATGACCACATAACCTAAAAAAACCCCTAAAGATCAGAGGATGAAATTAGAGTGAAATGATCTGATTTCTTTTGCTCTACAGACCCCAGAGTGAAGTACCATGTGAAAGTGTTGGCGCTCAGCGCTAACGGTGAAGGGTATCAGGCGCATCAAACCGTCAACACTCCAGGATGTCCTTGTAAGTTTGGTCAGCTTTGAACTTCGATTGTTAGCTTGACATAACGTTGTTACGCTAATGTCTTCTGAAGCTTCCTCATCTGACAGATTCTCTCTCTTTCAGCTGCACCGAACCGCAGGTTGGCGATGCTGCCTCCTCCAGACCACATCCACGCTAAAGCTAGCAGCTCGTCTGCGGTGGATCTGGTTTGGGGTCGACCTGCTTTCAGTTCTGGAAAACCCGTGAGCTATTTTGTCCGCTACGGACCAGTGAGTCCGGCCGACGCCTCACCTGTGCGTTACGTCCAAACGTGAGTGCTCTTGTCTCACCGAAGGCGTGAAACCCTCGAGATCAGATTAAATTGAACAATTATGAATCGTTTATCACTTTAATATCTCGCTTCAGCACTGAGCGGACGGTCACGGTGACGGGACTCAAGCCAAACACCCGTTATGAGTTTGCTGTACGTCTTCATATGGATCAGATGTCCAGTCCCTGGAGCTCGACCATCTATCAGAGAACTCAACTGGAAGGTACCGTTGACTTTGGGCGGTAACTCTTTATGTAGCTGATATTCTGTAGATGGATTTAATTGGCTTTCGTGTATCATCATCTCTCCGCAGCGCCATCCTCCCCCCCACTGTCTGTCAGAGTCACTCTGATAGAAGATGATACAGCGCTGGTGTCATGGAAACAACCGGATCAGCCCAACCTGTCCATAACGCACTACACCATCCTGTACGCATCACGTAACTCGTGGTTCGTTGGCGAATGGCAGGTTCTGCAGAGAGAAGGTGAGCAGAACTAAACCAGAACCTTAGGCTACGTCCACACTAATACGTTTCCGTTTCAAAGCGCATCTTTTTCTTTACGTTTTCGCCTTCCGTCCAAACGGAGATGGCGTTAGGGTTAGGGTTAGCTTGACAGCGAAAACCGAGCCTTTCGAAAAAACACGTCTTCGTGTTCTCGTGTGGACGGGGACGACGGAGATATCTGAAAACGATGAGGTGTTTGTTGTCATGTGACGCAGTCACGTGATCATTCAACGCAAAACAATCAAGGTGGCGGCCCGTGTTGTAGCGGCGCTGCCGTTTGATAGCGTTGTTAAAGATAAACATTACTTTGTACAACATTCACAATAGATTCTGGAAGTTTACTCTGAATTGCTGTCCGGCGACGGAATACTTGGATCACATCCTGGATTTGAACTCACGAGTAATGAACTTGGATCAGTTCATATGGTGACCTCTGAGCACAGTTTGAGACATTGTTGAGATCTCTCCTGAAACTTAAGTGGGGATCTGTCAGAAAGAGTTGTGCTGAGAGAACAACGTTGACTCTCGCTCTTCTCCACTGTTTCAGGTGCAAACACTATGGTGCTGCTGGAGAAGCTGGTGCCAGGTAACGTTTACCTGGTGAAGATTTCGGCCTCTAACCAGGCGGGTGACGGACCGTTCTCAACCACTGTAGAGCTTCCTGTGCACCGGGGTAAAAATCAGCAGGGTAAAAACCCACGACATACTGACAACCACGCCGAGAAAACAGGTACACCAAATTCTGCAAGTCTGCAAGATTTGTTGAATTATCTGATGTTGTGTTATTGAACACTGCTCGGGTGATTTGTTGGGTTGTGATCGTTATATAACATCATCTATATCCCCAAAGCTTTTATAGGCAGTCTTTATCACATCCATGAGACGTCTATGACCGGTATCATCGTTGGCGTGTGCATCGCGCTGGCCTGTATCATCATGTGTGTCTTTATTCTCTTCACCAGGAGAAAGACACGGTACGTCTCTTATATGCTGTTGTAGCCTTGCTAACATTGATTCTGCTATTCTAAAGTTACCGTCACAACGTCATTTTTCCGTGACGTAAATACAACGGTAAATGTGACTTTTCTCTCTGTAGGAAATCAGCATGCTCTAAGATAATTGGACAGGTGAGGAATGAGGTCATGCATAGTGGTGTTTCAACAGCCAATCAGCTCCCAGCGGAGGTTCATGTGCCGATGTTGAGAACACACGGTATTGATACCAAAGTAAGTTTACTTTATTTAGAAACGCACAATTTAAATGATAGAAGCTTGCCTGCGTGATATTGATCATTTTAACACTTTTGTTTGTTTTTAGGGAGGAACGTATTTAGCGATAAACCACGCAGGAGCCGTTATGAGCGACAGACAGAGCAAACGAAAAAAAGTTAAAATGTTTTAACCACTCACGGAAGTCTAATGCAAAGAAAAGCAAGGTGAATTGCTAAGCTAATTATAAAATGTGGATTTGTTTTCATCCTGAAAATGTTTCCAAATCCGGGTATTAATTTCACAGTGTAGCTGAGAGTTTTAAGAACGTAATGATAATTTCATGTTTCGATTAAATTACAAATCTGTTTATAATCATACAAATGTTGTAGGAATGTCGTACTAATTTCGTAATAATCAGACTAAGCCTTTATGGAGTGGGGGGGCGGTATATTGCGGTAATTAAGTTTACGCTTAAAATGTTAAAGTCTCCGTATACATAAGTCAGGCATATGAGGGATCGTTTGAAAGCTTACAGAAGAATCTGAAATTTTCAGAGAATTACATCACATAAAATAACTAAATAAGGCCTGAAAACATTTGTGTTGCAAATCAGCGCCCCCTAGAGGCTATGGGGGGTAGAAATATGAATATGAATATAATAGTCTTTCACATAGACAAGTTATATATCAAATGAAAGCTCTCACTCTCATGAATGTGACTGTATCATGTATTTTGTTATACTAATATCACAGTTCGAAAGATTTCCAAAAGATTCTCAAAGTGATTTCTGTAAGTCATCAACCACAAACGTCTCTTTTGTGCTCTGATAACTGCTGCTGTAAGCCACAAATAGATACAAATTTTATATCTGCTTTTATCTTAGGAAGTTCTCTAAAAAATGAGCCATTGTTTACTGGTCTGTGAGCTTGTTTATGTGAATAATCCAATGATATATATTAGATGTCCAAAACAAAATATGCCGTCCACAAGGAAAAGCATGCAAAACAAATCATCAGAAAAATATGTGCTTGTCTATTTATGTTAATGTGTTATATGTCATCACAAAGGGGAGGATCTCAGCTTTCTAATGACACCTATATTGAACTTGTAGTCCACTCAGAGGCCGAGATATTCAATGAAATAATGAGGGTGTTGCTTGAACTGAACATTAGACTGAATGTCTATGGACGAGCACATCTGTGAGGGATAAAATGTGTCAGAGCGCCCCCTACAGTTCACATCTGTGAGGGGTAAAATGTGTCAGAGCACCCCCCTAGAGTTCACATCTGTGAGGGGTATAATGTGTCAGAGCGCCCCCAACAGTTCACATCTGTGAGGGGTAAAATGCGTTACAGCGCCCCCTACAGTTCACATCTGTGAGGGGTAAAATGCGTTAGAGCTCCCCCTACAGTTCACATCTGTGAGGGGTATAATGCGTTAGAGCTCCCCCTACAGTTCACATCTGTGAGGGGTATAATGCGTTAGAGCTCCCCCTACAGTTCTCATCTGTGAGGGGTATAATGCGTTAGAGCTCCCCCTACAGTTCACATCTGTGAGGGGTATAATGCGTTAGAGCGCCCCCTACAGTTCACATCTGTGAGGGGTATAATGCGTTAGAGCTCCCCCTACAGTTCACATCTGTGAGGGGTATAATGCGTTAGAGCTCCCTACAGTTCACATCTGTGAGGGGTATAATGCGTTAGAGCTCCCTACAGTTCACATCTGTGAGGGGTATAATGCCTTAGAGCTCCCTACAGTTCACATCTGTGAGGGGTATAATGCGTTAGAGCGCCCCTACAGTTCACATCTGTGAGGGGTATAATGCCTTAGAGCCTCCTACAGTTCACATCTGTGAGGGGTATAATGCCTTAGAGCCCCCTACAGTTCACATCTGTGAGGGGTAAAATGCGTTAGAGCTCCCTACAGTTCACATCTGTGAGGGGTATAATGCGTTAGAGCCCCCTACAGTTCACATCTGTGAGGGGTATAATGCGTTAGAGCTCCCTACAGTTCACATCTGTGAGGGGTATAATGCGTCAGAGCGCTCCTACAGTTCACATCTGTGAGGGGTATAATGCGTCAGAGCCTCTACAGTTCACATCTGTGAGGGGTATAATGCGTCAGAGCGACCCTACAGTTCACATCTGTGAGGGGTATAATGCGTTAGAGCGCCCCTACAGTTCACATCTGTGAGGGGTATAATGCGTTAGAGCGCCCCTACAGTTCACATCTGTGAGGGGTATAATGTGTTAGAGCGCCCCCTACAGTTCACATCTGTGAGGGGTATAATGTGTTAGATGAGGGTATAATGTGTCTGTTGTTTCTATTGGACAGATCCAGGACTGTGGTTGTCTTTACAAAGTGGTTAAGACAGATTTACGTTACGGAGAAAAGCGGGCAGTCGCTTCCGCGCAGGTGTCCTCCCTGCAGATCCTCTACCGGCCACCGGGGGAGTCAGAGAGCTCGCAGACCAGCGACGGCAGCAGAGAGATGGCTGATTCTGGAAACGTCTCTCATGATGAGGCGGAAAGCAGCAGCCCGAAGAGAAGTGCGTATAGATCTGACGACGCTGTGGGTGAAACGTCCATCTGTGGGCGGGTTCCAGACGCTTCGCTGCCGAAATCTACCTCCGACCTGCAGTTCCTATCGGTTCCTCTTTAGTGCACCTGTCAGTATGTGATACGAGTGGGTGTGGCCCCGTGATTCCAGGGCTGATAAACGTGATTTTCATTCTTCGCTCCGATATTTGTGCCAATGTCTGAATAGATTGAAAGTTTAAGATAGCTTTATTAAATCACTAATCCCTTACCGAACGGACCTGCTCCAAGAGATTCCGAATATTCCAAAGACGAAGAACATTTTCATTATGTGAAATGTTTTATTTAATGACTGAAATGATTTCACGCCTAATGTGCTTTACACAAACGGACGAGTGTTTGTTTGTGAAATCGAAAGAGACGGAGTTGATTTCTGCTGTCTCTCTACCTCATTTAATCTTCTGCTTTGTGGTTTCTAGCTTTCTTCTGGAGTATCATTTTACTTTTTTTATATACACTAAAGATTTTGCTAAATATATATATATTAGATTGTCACTTTAAAGTCTGCAGTAATTTAAAGAAATAGTTCGCCCAAAAATGCTTTATTTCAAAAGTAGCAGTATTGATGTTGACTATCACACCTGGAGTCGTGAGTTTGAGTGACTCCAGTCAGGTCTCCTTAGCAACCATATTGGGCTGGTTGCTAGGGAGGGTAGAGTCACATGGGGTAACCTCCTCGTGGTGGTGATTAGTGGTTCTCTCAATGGGGCGTGTGGTGAGTTGTGTGTGGATCGTGGAGAGTAGCATGAGTCTCCACATGCTGTGAGTCTCCGCGGTGTCATGCACAACGAGTCACATGATCAGATGCGCCGATTGACAGTCTCAGATGCGGAGGCAACAGACACTCGTCCTCCGCCACCCGGATTGAGGTGAGTAACCGCACCACCACGAGGATCAACTAAGTAGTGGGAATTGGGCATTCCAAATTGGGAGAAAAGGGGATAACATATATATATTTTTTTTATTATTATAATTATTTTTTTATTTTAAGCATAAATCTATTTTATTATAACTTTTTTTTACATTTCTTCCCTTTTCCTCCCCAATTTGTAACGCCCAATTCCCAATGTGCTCTAAGTCCTCGTGGTGGCGTAGTGACTCACCTCAATCCGGGTGGTGGAGGAGGAGTCTCAGTTGCCTCCGCGTCTGAGACCGTCAATCCGCGCATCTCATCACGTGACATGTTGAGCGCGTTACCGTGGAGACGTAGCACGTGTGGAGGCTTCACGCTATTCTCCGCGGCATCCGCGCACAACTCACCACACGCCCCACCGAGAGCGAGAACCACATTATAGCGACCACGAGGAGGTTACCCCATGTGACTCTACCCTCCCTAGCAACCGGGCCAATTTGATTGCTAAGGAGACCTGGCTGGAGTCACTCAGCACACCCTGAATTCAAACTCACAACGCCAGGTGTGATAGTCAGCGTCAATACTCGCCTCAGGTTTGGAGTTGCTGCTTTTATAAGTTTAAAGAGCAGATCAAATGAGGATGAAAGTAGATCCTGATCAATGAACCAAAAGATCGGTTTAAACATGTCAAGTTATTTTATTAAATTGGTTTGTATTACCTCTTTCTGTGCTGCTAATGTTTATGTAGCCACAGGAGATTAAGTTCTATCTTTTAGATCAATTTGTTTTTTTGTTTTAAGCTAGTTCTTTAGACATTTATCGAGATATTTTGTGATATTGCGCAAATTGGATTGAAAATTAATTAGCCATTTTCACATTTAAGTGGAGGATTTTAGATCCAGTTATTATAATTTAACTCTTGACTCTTGCAATAGGAAAGATGTCTGATCCAAAGAATGAGTTGAAACATTATACCGAGCTGTGACATGATGTCAAAATACTGTTATCTCCAAAGATAAATATATATATATATTTGTGTATTTTTTTAAAAGTTTTCAAGATTTTGGGTGAACGCAATATTTTTCGTTGTACATTTTTCAATTTTAGATTATAGTGAAGCAGATGTGGTGACAGCTGTAATCCAAAGGGTTGGTGGAAAACGAGGGACGAGTCGAAATTATTTTTTTGCCGGTAATCAACATTATGCCACAAATGTTGTCGATTGAGCGTCGAAGTGATTTTTTATTGCTAAGTATCACATAAATAAGTGTCCTGAGATATCTCACGGGTCTCTGTAAACAATAAACAAAAACGTCCCACAGGCCGGTCTCTGACGCCTGTCAATCATTTTGCGCATTCTCATAGTGTTGCAGTTGCGAATCGTAGGGCGAGAGAACACGGTTACGCTACGGTCCCATAGACATTCAACGGGCGTTACACAAGAGACAAGCGGTCGTTATTTTTGAATGAAAGGGGGCGTGGTTAAATCAACGGCTCGTGTAAGTTATAACGGCTAAATCGCTTACAGCGCCTTTAACTTGTATTAACAGTTCAAGGATGAGTTACGAGAATATATTTCTCACATCAAACCAAAGTGCACGTGTTTGCAGTATGACTGAGCTAAATGAGTGTTTTGTATGAAGTGCGACTGAATTACATTTACAGCTGAATGTGTTTATAATCAGAGTTTTTGGGCAACCCTTTTGATTGAGGTGACGCAAATAAAATCTGTACCAAAGAAGGATACAGTCACTCCTGTTTATTGCGTCGACTTTACATTTTGTTATTAATTTGCTTTGACAACAACCGATCACGCAGTCTGTAAAGTTTCATAACAATGGTTTAAGATGTTTTTTCGGGAGCCATATTCCACTAAAACAATCAAATATAAACCGCCTGACCAGTGCAAACCAGCTTGTTGGGCCAGCTAAAACCAGTAAACCACATTAGACTGGGTTAAATCTGTTTCCTCCCCAGGAATCTTAATTATATTCTGTATTTTACAATAGTATTTTTAATAATTGTTATTTGTGCTTTTGAAATCGTCAAATGTTTATGTGTGTTTTGTTTGTTTTTTTAATACTCCAGGCGGGTCTGATTTCAAACATTTTTCAGGGACTTTAATGGGCTTTTAGTTTCTCCTGTAATTGTAACATTAATTTTGTGTTTATTATTTTATTCTGTAATATTTGTTTATTAAATATGTGTTTACACAGAGCATTTTTGTACTAATTTACATGCCCAAAAGTGGTCAGAACAATGCACAATATAATGAAACATTTCTCAATAATAATTGTTTTTATGGTTCTTTATTTTTATTGTTAGAAATATGCAATTTCTTTTCGTTTTAGTGTCACGCAACAAATTATCTTGTTAATAAATCATATAAATTAACTACATAATACATTAAATTAAAAATATATATTAGGCTACATTATTTATTTTGAATATAAATTTTTACATTTAAATACATTTATGTATTTGTAAGTGAATACAACTGCTAACATAAATAAAGAAGTGCCAAAAATGTAGCAGGGTATCAGCTTGTTTTATTTACGTGTTCATTTAGCCAATGCTTTTATCAAGAAATGCCTTACATTTGAGAATATTACGAGCCAAATTAGCGGAATTCCGTGTACCATAACAGATACTATATTTAATGCAAAAAATATAATTTTTATCAATTGTAGAAAAACAATAATTACTCAATTCACACCAAAACTTCAAAGATAGGCCTATACTGCAAGAGAAAAATAAATGGTTAAGGCTTTCACTCTCATCATTACAAAAAGTACTACACATATCGCTTACGTCACAAAATTTCGCCAGGTGTGCATTACATGGATATATTTTGTGCCAAATTTTAAAGTGCACTTGTTTAATTTTATTTGAAATACAATATTTATATGGTAACAACCACGCTTTCTTCCATTGAATGTCGTCAATAAAAGACATCCAAAAAAACATTCCTCTTGGTGCAATTGCTAACTGCGAATGGGATAATTGCCGGATAAATTTGTTATTACAGGCTGTTCTTAAAAATAATGTTCCTCCCAAAAATAACTGAGGTAGTTGTTTAAGACCAACACCATAAGTTAGAGACGATTTCGATATTGATAAATATTCATAAATTCCTCATATACCAAAAGTAATTACATCTCAATAAGAACGAGAGGCCACCAATCCTATTAAATATATTACTGGGGATAAAATACCACATAGCGTCATTACAAGTCACTCCAGCGAAAACTGTTATGCCCCTCGAAACTACACAATGACGTCACCCACCGGAAACGGAAGTACGAATGTTCGTTTCCGCCTGTGTTTGCATGTTTGCGTGTGTCGCAGCACATGTTCGAATAAAATAATTAGAATTGATTAAAAATGCGGATTGAGAAGTGTTATTTCTGCTCCGCGCCGGTGTATCCCGGACACGGTACGATGTTTGTACGGAACGACTGTAAGGTAAAACACGTCAGCATGTTTATAGTGATTATTGACGCGTTTGTGTTTATTTATGTAATCGGTGATGTTTAACTGAATAATTTAATTAGGATTCTCTTTACAAAATATTATAATCCAGTGATGTATCTGATGATAATATGGTGTTTCAGACAGTGATACTGAAAAAATACTTTATATTACGGTACTCTAAAAGCACTTAAAAAATGTAATGCATAAAAACTTTTAATTACCGTAGTACTTATTAGAACTATTTATTTTATAGGTTTAGGCTCAAATAAAAAAAAGTTTAATGTTAAAAATACGGTATATCTATAAAAACATTTGTAACAAAAATGTTATTATCTTGGTACATTAAAAAAAAAAAACTGTACAATGTTAATCAAGTCAAGTTGTTCATTTTGGTTTTACAAAATAATTATAGTTATATATGGTATTTTCTTTGAAATATTGATTTTTAATAACTTTTCAAAATGTCACGTGGTGTAACCAGCAACTAAACAGTGTAAAATAAGTTTGTTTGTAAACAAAGTAACTAAAAGATGTCTTCAGCTTAATGCATTTAACTTAGTGCAGCTAGCATTTTTATAAAACTTGCATATAAAATCAACTTCTACTTAGAATGATGTAATAGTTATTTTAACTTTAATATTCAGGTACACAAATAAATCACAAATCCACTGAGTTCTGAATGGATGAATATCATCTTACACAAATGCTGTAAACAGCTTGACTTGAACAGGCCCGAGATCAACAATAATGAAACAGTTATTAATAGTTCTGTTGTCAATATCAATATGCCATTGTGACATCACACACCGCAGAGATACATTCAAAAATAAGACGAATATATTCATAAGCTGTGAAATCATTCATATCTACGGTCTGTTTACTGTCTTTGAGTTTTGCTGTAACACAAATGACTCGTTATAAAGCGAAGACGCGGTGCCGTTATTGACGGTTAAACAGTTATGTTGATTATTAGTGGTATTGTGAGCAATATTAATGTGATTTATATTGGGACGAGTGACTGATGATGAGATATTGACGTCTTTGACACAGTAAATATAAAAGCGCTCATGATTGCTCAAACAGTCTCTATCACTCAACACAACGTCATGTGACATGTATTTGCATGTTCATTTGTTGTTTTGATACCTGTCAGCAGCCTCTGTATCCTCTTCCTGTTCACTAGTGCAACGAGTCCGAATAACTCCCGTAACGACTCTAGAAAACGGGCAAATTAATATTCATACACGTGTAATTCTTACACATTTGTAAGAACAAACTGGCATATTCATCTGAATTACATCATGTCTGAAAGATTAAATTCGTGAATGCTTAGAATTGCCAACAACTCGCCCTCCTTAGGCCATTCTGTCATTTACATTTATGCATTTGGCAGATGCTTTTATCCAAAGCGACTTACAGTGCACTTATTACAGGGACAATCCTCCCGGAGCAACCTGGAGTTAAGTGTCTTACTCAAGGACCAGCGACCTTCTGATTACCAGTTTACCAGTTATGTGCATTAGACCACTACACCACCACTCCAGTATGCCATGCATCAAGAACTGATAAACACTCATTAGAGCAGCAGTGTATGTGTGATCACCTGCATGCTGCAAAAAAGATCAGCCCTAAATCTAGACACGATCAGTCGATCACAGATTTAAGACGAATATCTCTGGATTTTGATCACCGGCTGATCGATCGGGACATCTCTATCACAAAATAACATATATTTTTTAACTTCAAAAACAGTCATGAGGGTCTAAAGAAATGGCCACCCATATGGTGTTACGCCACACGACAAAAATATATATATATATATAAATACAAAGATTGTTCTGCACTACTCATGTCAACATTAAAGCCTTTCAGATTTAAATAGCTCTGTTTATTTGTATTAATTTTCACTGTCTCCGTGCGGTTACAGCACATTATATTTTTGTCTTTAAGCTCCAGAAAAACAAAACATCTCAATAACATCATTTGTAATGTATTTTTGAATATGTTAAAAGGAACATTATATTCTGGACATGACGTCATTGACCTATAATCATGATGCATGTCTAGTGAATGACATTGTAATACAACGATATCATTGTTTAGCATTGTTAGTGTCAGTTTGTGTTTATCAGCGCTGAAGCTTGACAACGGTGTGTGCTTCAGGCTTTCAGGTTCTGCAGATCCAAATGCCACAAAAACTTCAAGAAGAAGCGAAACCCGAGAAAGACCAGATGGACGAAAGCGTTCAGGAAGTCAGCGGGCAAAGAGCTGACAGTGGTGAGAGATCACTCGCTGTTATAAACCTGTTATAGGCGGATCTTTTGTGACGTCATTGTTTATGTTTGTCGCGTTGCATCATGGGAATCGTGTGGCAGGAAACACCGCTAGATACCTGTAATTTGATTGTTTTGCACGTTTGGAGGAGGATTTAGAGAAGAGGATGGTCACTCTTGCTGTGTGGTCGATTGTACGGCTCGTTGGGGGCCTGATAAAAAGTTTTTTCGAATTCCTTCCGAAAAGGATCGCGAAAAACGAAAGAAATGGTTGCAATTACGCGATTGAACCTAGTACATGCAGCATTTGTAAGTCCTATCCTGACAGCTGCTTCTACTTTAAACATTAAAGCTGCTACATGACTGCATGTTTCTCCAAGACTGGATTTGAAAGGAGAAATGTGTAAGCTGTGATATACAATTTTTCACCATAGTACAGACGCCATTGAAAGTCTCACACTGAACACAATTGAATTGGTACAACAGTCACTACATTTTCAATAAATAAGAACACTGATCAATGAAGACTTACCCGGCTTTGCAGTCGCAGTGAGCAGTGATTATTTCGCCGTTCTCTTTGGCGATCACCCACGGGAGATGCGAATCACGCTGTGACTCTGCTTGGCCAGGTCTAACCTCTGCTTTTAGCACCATCACTGCTTTCTGTTTGGCAGAAAAGATCGGCCCAACTTTTCGAGAAACAAAATAATCATAGGCCTCCAGACTTTTGAAAGCCTTTAATCTTTCATGAGTGAAGGGTCCAGGGGTTTCTATTAAATAAGAATAAATGTCTCCCCAGCATTGGTGGCCAAGACACAGGCGAGTCGGACCAACGTTTTTTGTCATCCCAGATCTCATATGGGCTTTGAATAACTTCGATTTTGTCACCAATACAAATTTTGAGCTTCTCTCCAAACCTCCTCCGGTCTTCAGATGTTAAAGTGCTTATATATTGTGGATTTCGCCCGCTAACTCTCTTGAAAGTGCTCGTCGCGTCTTTACAGCCCGCCATACTGTTTGTTTTGTTGCCACACAACCACTCGCGCATGCGTACAAAGATGTCAACAAAGATCCTCCTATAACCATGTTATAACCCCTCTGCAGAACTCATTCTGACAATTTAATTAATTAACTTTCCGTCTGACAGGATAACTCGCTGGAATTCGAGAAGCGCAGAAATATTCCAGTCAAATACAACCGAGAGCTCTGGAGCAAGACAGGCGAGTCCAACATCACTCATCCATTGATTTCATGTTTGATTGATTAATACAGATTCTGATCTGAAGTGTGTGTTTGTGTTTTAACAGTGGAAGCGATGAAGAAGGTTGAAGTGATCAAACGGAAACGACAGGCGCGATTCATCACGAACAGGTGATTGTTTTACAAGCTTGTATCTCCATAAATGATTATATAACATCATAGTTTCGTCTCATTTATGAGCACTTTATCTGGTCGCGGCTGTTTATGGTTTTGTGTTTTCACAGGTTGAAGAAAGGCAAAGAGTTGGAGAAGGCGGCAGATATCAGCGAGGTCAAGAAAAACATTCACCTCATCAAAGCTCCTCACGCAGGTAAAGACGCCGTTCAGACGTACCGTCAGTGACGTGTGTGTTAGAAAACACGGTTTTCACGTCTCTCCTCTTTATTCAGGACAAGCCAAACAGCTGGAGGACAAGATGGTCCAGAAACTGGCCGAAGACGTGGAAATGGACGAGTGACGTGACGAACGCACTTTATATTTGGACTCTGCCTTAGAGTCGATGTTTCCTTCAGTGAAACTGAGTGAATTATGGGCTATTCTACAGAGACGTGCATATCAGCCTTCAAACCGTTGTGTTGTGAACATATAAAGGACGCTGATGGGATTTATTTCCTGCTGTTGTGCATAAAGCGTTGTGTAAATGTATACCTGAACTGGAATTTGCACAAAATGTAAATGCAATAAAACTGGTCAACATAAACGCAACTTATCGCTAAAATTTCACAACTGTCGGCATAATATTTTTCCACTTAACTCAAGCACGTAAACTCTGTGCCAATACTTCAAATGTCATGAAAAACTGGTTTGGAAACACTTTCTGTCGATCAAATTGCCATTAACGCCAAAATGTAGTGTCACATGACAGAGTTTGCCACAATCGTTAGCCTGTGTTACCATGACAACAGGATTGAAAGCCCATTTATTGAACGTGATTATGGATTGATCTTAACGGCATATAGATCCGATCTGCACACGGGACACTTCCAGGAGTGCAACACCAATATCTCGTATCATGCACCGGTTATCGACAAGTACAAGGAGAACAAATGAATGACCACCATTTGTGATTAATTTAATCGCATCAAATCCATTTATTTATTAAAGTGGCTTTTCCACGGCAGTCTCGGAATTATCCCACAATACAAAAAACATAATTTCTGTGCACAAAGATGTTTTAAATTAAGAATAAATACACAATACTGGAGAAAATCATCAGTGCTTTTCTGGAACACTTACAGCCCAATGCTATAAAAGTATTGATTAGTTTAATTTGGAAAAAATGCCGGCAAAATCCCCTGTATTAATTAAATAAATTAGCCTACCAAATGAATGAATAAATATTTTTAGACCTATATTTGCCTTTTCTTTACACACACTTAAATTAGCCGTACCCTGTCCTGTAGATTAATAAAGTCGTCAGAATGTTCTAGACTTTTCTCAAGATTATAAACTATCTGAATTATTTGTCCAATGCAGAGTTCACTCTCAGAAAACAAACTTTTGAACATTTTAAAACATTTAAATATTTTAAATCTGACCATCTTTACCTCGGATCACATTTACTGCTTCTTCAGAAAATATAAATGACATTATGAAGATAAAATAAATGTTATATGATAATTAAGTTCAGTTGTTGGTTAAAAGTTGCGGGACAGATGACGCAGTTGTCATGACGATGCTTTAGATGATAATATTAAAATATTGAATATGAGGAATGTATCATGTATGTAACACTGATATCACACGCATCAATGTTTCTTTAATATCTGTCACACATCAGAAACACATCCATGATGATCCTGACACTGAAAGTTTCCCCCAATATTTGCTGCAGGTCGCAGCTTGAACAGGGTCATGATGATCTGCTTCGGGTCGTAACCGATGGCAACCTGCGATAGACGCAACATCAGGACCGATATTACAGTCCCATCAGAAGAGCAGCAGCTCCCTTTAGATTGTAATTCCTCTTCTGATTGCTTTTATTTGTTAATTAAAATGACAGTAATCTGGTTAATTTCAATAGTCTCAATAATCTCCCCCATTTTACCCAAACTTCAGAGGAAACAAAATAGGCACATCTGTGAGGAGAATTAGCGATAAACACATTTCTGAATGGAAACGGCTTCAGGGCAGATTTCTGTTTCTTTAGGCATGACATCATCACGCACACCATCTTTATCCATAAATGTTGATTGCATTTTCACTTTGTCGATCACAAAACGGCATGAAAAGTGGATGGAAACTAGTTTATAGAGTTGTGTGTTTTGTTGGGTCTCTTCACAAGCACTACACGGTTTTAAATAGTTGCAACTGTGTTTAGGCCTAATTAGAAAACAGGACGAAACCTGCTAAAACAAGAAATAAATAAATCTGCATATTCACGCATAAATAAACATATACAGAATTAAATGTGCGAGGAGATAAACCAATAAATAAATGCACCAATATATGCTAAATATAATGTCTGATTGACATCCTCTCATTAGCATGTTGCCAAAAGTGAAATAAATACAGAAATAAATGATTAAAGAAATGTAGAATTAAATATCAACTTTCAATTTTACGTTTCCTTTAACATTGTTTTGCATTTCCTCCGTTTTATATTGGATTATTTTTGCATTTATTTTTAAATCTCCTTGCACGTTTAATTATTTATATATTTATGCACAAATATATGGATTTATTTATTTATTATTTTTTGCATGTTTTGTCCTCCAAAATTGAACGGCAAATTATCTAAAAAAAAAAAACTATTTCTTGCCTTTTTTTTTTTTTTTTTTTAACCACATATGTCCAAATTATTAATTTGTTAAAAATAGTATCAAAAATGTAAGATAATTTAATCACTAAAAATAAAATGTTTCTAGCATTACTAGTTTGTCTGTTGTTATTTCTATCATTGTTAATTTTAAGCACAAACTTTGTTTTCATTTTCAGGGTTGCGTTTAGTGGGCGTCACCTTTCAAAATCAATTTTTAGGGTTATGTAAGGGGTTAACCTAAATGAAAAATGAACCCAAAGATGAAACGAGGGACAATTATTAATTGTAATTTAATTAATAGTTTTAGAAGATGATCAGAAAGCACTTTGGTCAGCTGCAGTTGTTTTTAAATGTGATATAGAAATTAAATTAGCATGACTTACAAGAGCACACACTCTTATATATCAGTGCAATAGTGTACATTTAACATCGTTACACAGTGATGATGCTGTTGTGTGTTTAGGATTGCATTAACTGAACTGCATCAGTAATTGTGAGGTGTATATTTGCACCTGTTTAAATGCAGGAAGCAAAACTGACTCAAAACTCTGAACATCATTTTTAGTTTGAAACAAAAATGAAAAAAGGAACTTGATGTTTTTTAACATTCAATGCATTTATTTCAAGCATCATTTACACATAATGGTCAATAAATTGAAATAACTTCCACATACATTCAGAATATTTCAATGAAACGATCCCAGGAATTGTTGCAAAATCAATCCTTTTACACAATAAAACCTATTATTATTTGTGGATGGCTGATAAAAGATCTGCCATCAAAGACGCTAACATACGGTTTACATAATTAAAATTAGGGATGCACTGATACCACTTTCTCTCTTCCGGTGATGGGTGTTGCTATGGGTGTTCAAAGTGGTTGCTATGGGTGTTCAAAGTGGTTGCTAGGGTGGTTGCTAGGGGTGTTCAGAATGGTTGCTAGGGTGGTTGCTAGGGGTGTTCAGAATGGTTGCTATGGGTGTTCCGAGTGGTTGCTAGGGGTGTTCCGAGTGGTTGCTAGGGGTGTTCCGAGTGGTTGCTAGGGGTGTTCCATTTGGTTGCTAGGGTGTTCCAGGTGGATGCTATGGGTGTTCAGAGTGGTTGCTAGTAGGGATGCACTGATACCACTTTCTCTCTTCCGATATCGGAAATCTCAGTATCGGCCGATCCGACACCGGTGTTGTTTTTTTGCATAATCAGTTTTGAATAGCTTTACATTATTGTGTGGAACTAATTGGGAGTACTCTTTAATATGTAAAGACACAAACCTCTAGCTACACATTATTTCAATATAAATGTATCGCTTATTAAGAAACACTTTATTATTAATTAGTATACTGGATAATGCAGCAGCAACATTAACAGTAATTCCAGTCTTCAAATCTTCAGTAGAAAAGAAGCATTTTATTTATTTTTTCCCCATAATGTTTTAACTTGTATGTGGACTTTAAAGGATTCAGATCTCTTTTTTGTAAATTTTAGTTGTAAGATATCATCTCCCTTTTCATTCACACAGTTATTTATTGGAACCCATTCAACTTAAATATTGTTATAAATTGTAAACAAATAATAATATATTATAATAGTAATATATAGTAATATATCTCAATCATGCACCTTTAACTTTTAACCCCTCAAGCTTTTATTTTGTCATTCTGAAGTCTCCAGGACGTCCTGTATGTGTGTGTTTGTGGGCTAGTTCACAGTCGTTTAATTAGCCTCTTATTCAAATTCTGGTCAAATGCTCCTCGATTTAGAACGGCACCCTAAATGCATATTATAAGTGAACCGAAACTATTGAGCATCTACATCTGAGATGATGTTCGTGAGTAGCGTTCACATATTGCTCACCGCTGTGAACAGAGCAGCACTATTCTCCAATGCGATGGCGCTGTACATACTATATATTTGCTTATTAAACAGTCTTTTGTGATTCTCAGAGCTTTCGCACGTCTTCAAATGGCTTTGAATAAAATGCACGAGTCATATGAACTACTTTGTTTTATGGTTCTTTTATGTCATTTTTGGAGCTTGACAGTAACGAACATGACTAACACACAGTATTGGATTTGGATCAGGCTCATCGGAACGATACCCGATCCATCTAAAAGCTTCTGTATCGGCGCAGATACCGATCGGTGCATCCCTAATTAAAATATTGTACCCACTAAACCACTATATTCCACCAAACAAATTTTTCAGTTTGTGCAACTTTGTTACTTTAAACCATTGAATACTTTTCAATATTAACCCGCTGTCATACAGGTATGGGGTCAAAATCCTGTCAAAAGTGTCACGGATTCCAAAATAATAAGAGTCAATCATAATAAAAAGTCATAATAATTAGCGCAGATCAAAAATGGTAAACGGTCTGCACTTATATAGCGCCTTTTTAACCTTAGTGGTATTTAAAGTGCGTTACACTGCGACTCATTCATCCGTTCACGCACTAATGGCGGCAGAGATGACTACTGGTGAATCAAGAGTGTCCAACGTCAAGCCAACTTTACTGCATTATTTACTGACTTGGGGACGCTTCGCCACTTGTTTCTGATTTCGCTGCAGTATCGTGGAAAATGAAACTACATGTCGCCGTGGCAACGATGCCAAAGTAGGATCAGTACATAACGGCACATACAGCAACATGGCGGATCAAGTTGGGTTGTGAACTCGCGACTACATTGGCACCGGTAGTAAAAACATGCATCAAACATCCTCACCAACCCTGACTTGTTTTATTAGATATGCAGACAATAACCTACAAACAAGGAAGTCTTAAATCATGCCGAAACTAAAGACTCGCTCTACTCGGACAACACATTGTGTCCTAGAGAGTCAGGGCTGGCCTGGTAATCTGGCATACCGGGCATTTTTCCGATGGGCCGATGCCCAATCAGGGGGTGACTGGTAATCTGGCATACCGGGCATTTTTCCGATGGGCCGATGCCCAATCAGGGGGTGACTGGTAATCTGGCATACCGGGCACTTTTCCGGTGGGCCGATGCCCAATCAGGGGGTGACTGGTAATATGGCATACCGGGCATTTTTCCGGTGGGCCGACGCCCAATCAGGGGGTGACTGGCCATCGGGAGAACCGAGCGGGCCGGTGGGTTGGCTGAAGAATGGGCCACGATAAGCTAAAATGAGCCGCCGCATTATGCAGAACAGACCACAAAATGGCGCCGCAATATGCGCATATTACCCCCCTCCCAACAACGTTTGGGCCAGTTGCCATGTAAAATCACAGGCTGATTTCTGTTCCTAGTCCAGCACTGACTGGAGTGATGTCACCGCCACTCTTCCAATGATTAGAGGAGGAGCTGTCTATCAAGAACTAGTGGACCAATGGGGACCCAAAACGCCCCCTGATTTACATAAAACTCACAAGTTTTGCAAAACCAAGCGCAGAACTCGGAAACCAAAGCAAAGATAAATACAGCGTAAATGTACAAAAATGAGCAAAATTGTCCGAGAGCACAAAAAACAGTAAAATAACAGAAACGTGATTGAATTTTTCTATTGTTCTTTTTGCAGCATATTTGAAATGTGTTTATATTTTTGATTCATGCTTGTTATTTTTGATCCGTGACCGTAATACTTTTGACATGATTTTGATCCCGTAAACAGGCAGTACAATCAGTACGAGCTCCGCCTGTAACGGGTATTGAGGCCATTACAGGATTATTTTGTGCTTGTTCACGAGATCTTTGCCGGGTTTCCAGACTCCATAAAGATCTTGTAGTGTTCTCACGTCCTCAGTGGCATCATGAGCCGTCACGACTGACGCGAGGAAATGCTGGACGAGAAACGGCTGCGAGTATCTCTCCAGTTGAAACATCTCTCGACTCAAACTCAGAGTGTCCACACAGCTGGACACGACGCTCTGAAACTCCTCCAGCAGGTCAAGCTGACGCAGAGTCCGGCTCAGGATGGGCCAGTCGAAGCGTTTGCTGTTGTGTCCCACCAGAAAGGGTCTGTTGAAGGTTTTGAGGAAGGAGATAAAGTCTGCCAGAGCCTGTCGGAGAGGGACGGTGCGCATACGTCGCCGGTATAAGTGCAGAGCTCCACCTTCTACAGTGAGACCCGTGACTTTAGAGGCTCTTCTGTCATACTGCGGCGAGGCACGATGTAGGCGTTAAAAGTTTTGTCCCGGCTGATGGCAGACAGTTGCACGATGTGACATACAGTAGTGTCTATAAAACAGAAAGATGGTTTTATGGGTAATCATCACATACAACACACAATCTGTGATTATGTCGTATTGTGAGTATCTGCCATTAACATCAAGGAATATTGCAAGGTCAATTCAAGGTCAATGCACAGCATCTGAGTCGTACCTCCTTTTCTATGCAAAAAAGAAACGTCCTCTCACTTTCGACTGCTTTTAGTATGTTTGTGCCCATAGGCACGTGGAAAAATCTCGGTTGCCATGGCGACTAAACGCTGTTAATCCAGTTAAAATGATGATTTAAGCAACTTTACAGCTTAAATAATACACAAGTTTAACAGAAGAATTATTGTAAGTGCTTTTATAAAATTATAAACGTCACTTTCTGCCTTTAAACCTCCAAAAATTTCCCCATTGACTTCCATTATAAGTGTCGCACTGCAACACACATTTGTGCTTTTGTTAAAGAAAAGGAGGAACGAGTCGAAATACATTATGCCTCAAATGCTGTCGACTGAGCTGAACTCGTGTTGAACCCGGAATATTCCGTTAACTTTATACTCAATGAACCCGCCGGCACGTTCAAAAGAGGGCGCTATATCGCAACAAAATGTTTACACTTAAAGTACACATAAGTCAGGCATATGAGGTGTCATTTGAAAGCTTAGAAACTGAACTTTTCAGAAATAACCATCAATTCTGAACAGGGCTGGACTGGTAATCTGGCATACCGGGTATTTTCCCGGTGGGCCGACGCACTTTGGGGCCGATCAGGGGCGGACTGGTCATCAGTCGCGATAAGCTAAAATGAGCCGCTGCGTTACGCAGAATGGAGCACAAAACGGTGCTGGGATGTGCAGAAAAGGACAGCGAACATGTAAAATCTGTCAACATGACAGTTGCCATGTAAAATCCCAGTCCAGCCCCGTTTCTGAATTTATGTTACATAAAATAAGTCCTCAAAACATTTGTGTTGAAAATGAGCGCCCCCTAGAGGTAATGTGTAAAATATTTATATGACAATTAAAGTCTTTCACTCAGCACATAAATGCACAAGATATATATCAAATGAAAGATCTCATTCTCAGGAATGTGACTGTATAGTTTATTTTGTTGCACTAATAACACAGTTCAAAAGATCTTCCAAATAATCACAAAGTAAAATATGATTTCTGTAAGTCAACCACCAGAAACGTCACTTTTATTCTCTGATAACTGCTGCTGTAAACCCCAAATATCTAATAACTTTATATCTGCTTTTATCTTAGGAAGTTCTCTAATAAATGAGTCATTGTTTACTTGTGTGTGAGATTGTTTGTGTGAATAATCCAATGATATATCTGAGATGTCCAGAACAAAATATGCCATCCAGAAGGAAAAACATGCAAAATAAATCAACATTTTTACAATTATATCGACTATTTATGTTTTTGATTTAATATTTATATAATATCTTCACAAAGGGGAGGATCTCAGCTTTCTAATGACACCTATATTGAGCTTGTAGTCCACTCAGAGGCCGAGATATACAATGAAATAATGAGGGTGTTGCCTGAACTGAACATTAGACTGAATGTCTATGAACGAGCTGAAATGTGTTAGAGCGCCCCCTACAGTTCACATCTGTGAGGGGTAAAATGTGTTAGAGCGCCCCCTACAGTTCACATCTGTGAGGGGTAAAATGTGTTAGAGCGCCCCCTACAGTTCACATCTGTGAGGGGTATAATGTGTTAGAGCACCCCCTACAGTTCACATCTGTGAGGGGTATAATGTGTTACAGCACCCCCTACAGTTCACATCTGTATATTGTGATGGAATGTGAGAGAGAAAACAATATTTTTCTAGTGTTTTCTGACATCTAGTGGAATAAAATTAGATTTTTCAAAGTGAGGTCGAGTGAACAGAACCAGAATTACATGTTTACAAAATTATGTATTATTATTTTCCAAACTTTTGTTTATCATAAGATTATAAACACATACAATATTATTTATGAATAATTGGAGACTTTTTATTATTTGGGAGGTTCTCTAAAAAATAATTAGACCAATTTTTTGCAATTAGTCCACAGTATGTGTGAATGGTGAGCTTTAAAATTTAAAAATAAAAATTTAATTTAAAATGTTATTTATTTTTACAATACCTGTATTATAGCACACTGTATTTGTGTGTGTGTGTGTGTGTGTGTGTGTTACATTTCTGTTAATAAATAAATACCCATAAGTTTGATTTACATTTTTCACATTTAAATTACATTAAACATTTTAAATAATTCATGATAATATATATATATACACACACACACACACATCACCATACACAGTCGTACCTTTAAAGCTACATCTACAGTAACACTTTATAATTCCTCATGAATAATTCACAAACAATTTATGCCAGATCGCAATTCATACATATTATAATATTCATATATATGAAAATATGAAACCGTTTCTTAACATTTCTAACTTTTTGAATGTACATTATATCCAATAAACTCTTTATTTAATATGTAATATTTGTGAATGTTTTTTAAGCATTTATGAAAGTGTTACTACACCATATAGGCGATAAAGTAAACTAAACAGACTAATTTCTCTGTAGTTATTCAGGATCTTCCATTAGCTTAATTTCATTTCTATAGAGTTAAATAGAGTTGAACGTACCGAGTCCTGTCGTCTCCAGGTCAAAGAACACAGCTGTCTCCTCGTCAATACTCATGTCAATATTCATGGTTTTACCTGTCAAAACACATGAAAACAAACAAACATGTAAACAGTGAGCTAAACATCACCATGGTAACCACAGATTTCCCAAAAACAACAACAAAAAGGAAAATGGCAGAAAGATTCGGACACTTCTTACTCGGTAGGAACAATAACTAATATTTAGATTAAGTATGGACATGTATGATTCATCTTTCATCATTTACATACACATTACATATATTATATAAACACGTTATTCATCATTGACTGATTATAGTTTATATCCTTTACAATAGCTGTGACAAAACCCCATCGTTTCTACAGGTTAACTGTGTATTCTTGGGTTCATTCACAACACAAACAGGCTTTTGTTTTAACGTTACTGACCAACATAAAGAGAAAATGCGGGAACTTACCGCGCATGCTCCAGTAGAAGAGTCGCGTGAGGAAAGAGATCGGATTAATGAAACACATGATCAAACACGGACTGTTTTCTGATTAAAGTCTGATTTAATTTTCTCTTTCACACGCCCTCAGTTCCGTGTTTCAGATCAGTTTCGTTTCTCAGTGACGCCGATGATGAATCACTATATTTTTTAACCCTTGTGTCGCCTTCTGGACATATCTGTCTTTTTTCATGTTTTTTCCCCGATCATTTTATACGGCATAAATATTGCCAAAGGTGTGTATTTTTGGGGGAATTTTGATAGTTCAACCTCAGTTCCTATAATACATCTATAATACACGGTGTAGGCTACAGAAAATAGCTATATTCAGGACCTTCAGAAAAACAATTTCCCCATTGAAACCCATTAAAACTGCAATATTTGATCCCAGTGCCATTAAAGCATACAATCATGAATTCTATTATATTATACTTTTATTTTGAAGTCCTGGCTACAGAATTGAAATCTTTATATTTTCCACCAGATGGCGCCATTTTTCTCATGTTTAGTCTATGGAGCAAATACAAGCTTTTCCTCTATTCTCTGTTTACTGTATTATAGAGACCTGCAGGACAACTGAATACATGATGCAGATACAATTGTGTGTGTATGTGTGTGTCTGTATGTGTATGTGTGTGTCCATGTGTGTCTGTATGTGTGTGTGTATGCGTGTGTCTGTGTGTGTCTATGTGTGTGTGTATGTATGTATGTGTGTCGGTGTGTATGTGTGTGTATTTGTGTATGTCTGTATGTGTGTGTGTGTGTGTATGTGTGTGTGTATATGTATGTGTGCGTGTGTGTGTGTATATGTATGTATGTGTGTGTGTATATATATGTATGTGTGTATGTGTGTGTGTGGGTGTGTGTACACTCACCTAAAGGATTATTAGGAACACATACTAATACTGTGTTTGACCCCCTTTCGCCTTCAGAACTGCCTTAATTCTACGTGGCATTGATTCAACAAGGTGCTGAAAGCATTCTTTAGAAATGTTGGCCCATATTGATAGGATAGCATCTTGCAGTTGATGGAGATTCGTGGGATGCACATCCAGGGCACGAAGCTCCTGTTCCACCACATCCCAAAGATGCTCTATTGGGTTGAGATCTGGTGACTGTGGGGGCCATTTTAGTACAGTGAACTCATTGTCATGTTCAAGAAACCAATTTGAAATGATTCGAGCTTTGTGACATGGTGCATTATCCTGCTGGAAGTAGCCATCAGAGGATGGGTACATGGTGGCCATAAAGGGATGGACATGGTCAGAAACAATGTTCAGGTAGGCCGTGGCATTTAAACGATGCCCGATTGGCACTAAGGGGCCTAAAGTGTGCCAAGAAAACATCCCCCACACCATTACACCACCACCACCAGCCTGCACAGTGGTAACAAGGCATGATGGATCCATGTTCTCATTCTGTTTACACCAAATTCTGACTCGACCATCTGAATGTCTCAACAGAAATCGAGACTCATCAGACCAGGCAACATTTTTCCAGTCTTCAACTGTCCAATTTTGGTGAGCTCTTGCAAATTGTAGCCTCTTTTTCCTATTTGTAGTGGAGATGAGTGATACCCGGTGGGGTCTTCTGCTGTTGTAGCCCATCCGCCTCAAGGTTGTGCGTGTTGTGGCTTCACAAATGCTTTGCTGCATACCTCGGTTGTAACGAGTGGTTATTTCAGGCAAAGTTGCTCTTCTATCAGCTTGAATCAGTCGGCCCATTGTCCTCTGACCTCTAGCATCAACAAGGCATTTTCAGCCCACAGGACTGCCGCATACTGGATGTTTTTCCTTTTCACACCATTCTTTGTAAACCCTAGAAATGGTTGTGCGTGAAAATCCCAGTAACTGAGCAGATTGTGAAATACTCAGACCGGCCCGTCTGGCACCAACAACCATGCCACGCTCAAAATTACTTAAATCACCTTTCTTTCCCATTCTGACATTCAGTTTGGAGTTCAGGAGATTATCTTGACCAGGACCACACCCCTAAATGCATTGAAGCAACTGCCATGTGATTGGTTGATTAGATAATTGCATTAATGAGAAATTGAACAGGTGTTCCTAATAATCCTTTAGGTGAGTGTGTGTGTGTGTGTGTGTGTGTGGGTGTAAAAAAACAACAGTGGCATTATGTAAACAATCTGGCATTTAACAGGTTAAAATCCTGAAAATGGATATTTGGTCGTCATGATCAGGACTGATGTTGGTTAAAAATCTAAGATTGTGAAATTGGAAATAATGTTAGTATATATTATTATTATTATGGCATTTTTTTGTCCACTAATGACCTCCGAGTAACGTTTCTTTATTGATGCACAAGGGTTAAAAATATCAAGGAGAGTCGTCAAATTACAGCAAATATACCGTAACTAGCACCGACAACAAAATAAATAAAGACTGTTTTTTAGAGACTCTTTTTACACTGATTAAAAGAATTCACATAGAATTTATTCCTTCCAAAATATTGGTACTACTGTAAATCATAATACAGTACAATAGGACTTTATTATTTACAAAATATATAATCCTGGGTTTTGTACAATGTACTGTGAGTCACTTTGTAGGGCTGAATATTGATACAGATGGATCTACTTTAATTATAATGTTCCATGTGCTTACATATGAAATACAGGGGAACTTCTAACTTCTATGAACATATTCAGTAATTATATTTTATTCGTTTTTCATCATTTTGCTCACATTTTAGCTTTTAACAAAGCAATGTATTTAATCAATAAATATGATATTATATTGCATATATTATATTTTGATCCATGTTTATTTAATTGTTTTGCACTATTTACAGGTATTTACACTGATTTGTTGAACATGTACTAAAAACCGGGACTGTCTCCTTAAGAAAACCGGGACTGTCTCCTTAAGAAAACCGGTTCTGTCTCTTTAAGAAAACCGGGACTGTCTCCTTAAGAAAACCGGGACTGTCTCCTTAAGAAAACCGGTTCTGTCTCTTTAAGAAAACCGGTTCTGTCTCTTTAAGAAAACCGATTCTGTCTCCTTAAGAAAACCGGGACTGTCTCCTTAAGAAAACCGGTTCTGTCTCTTTAAGAAAACCGGTTCTGTCTCCTTAAGAAAACCGGGACTGTCTCCTTAAGAAAACCGGTTCTGTCTCTTTAAGAAAACCGGTTCTGTCTCCTTAAGAAAACCGGGACTGTCTCCTTAAGAAAACCGGGACTGTCTCCTTAAGAAAACCGGTTCTGTCTCTTTAAGAAAACCGGTTCTGTCTCCTTAAGAAAACCGGGACTGTCTCCTTAAGAAAACCGGGACTGTCTCTTTAAGAAAACCGGTTCTGTCTCCTTAAGAAAACCGGGACTGTCTCCTTAAGAAAACCGGGACTGTCTCCTTAAGAAAACCGGTTCTGTCTCTTTAAGAAAACCGGTTCTGTCTCCTTAAGAAAACCGGTTCTGTCTCCTTAAGAAAACCGGTTCTGTCTCTTTAAGAAAACCGGTTCTGTCTCCTTAAGAAAACCGGGACTGTCTCCTTAAGAAAACCGGTTCTGTCTCCTTAAGAAAACCGGGACTGTCTCCTTAAGAAAACCGGGACTGTCTCCTTAAGAAAACCGGTTCTGTCTCTTTAAGAAAACCGGGACTGTCTCCTTAAGAAAACTGGTTCTGTCTCCTTAAGAAAACCGGTTCTGTCTCTTTAAGAAAACCGGTTCTGTCTCCTTAAGAAAACCGGTTCTGTCTCCTTAAGAAAACCGGGAATGTCTCCTTAAGAAAACCGGTTCTGTCTCTTTAAGAAAACCAGTTCTGTCTCCTTAAGAAAACCGGGACTGTCTCCTTAAGAAAACCGGGACTGTCTCCTTAAGAAAACCGGTACTGTCTCCTTAAGAAAACCGGGACTGTCTCCTTAAGAAAACCGGTACTGTCTCCTTAAGAAAACCGGGACTGTCTCCTTAAGAAAACCGGGACTGTCTCCTTAAGAAAACCGGTTCTGTCTCTTTAAGAAAACCAGTTCTGTCTCCTTAAGAAAACCGGTTCTGTCTCTTTAAGAAAACCAGTTCTGTCTCCTTAAGAAAACCGGTTCTGTCTCTTTAAGAAAACCAGTTCTGTCTCCTTAAGAAAACCGGGACTGTCTCCTTAAGAAAACCGGGACTGTCTCCTTAAGAAAACCGGTACTGTCTCCTTAAGAAAACCGGGACTGTCTCCTTAAGAAAACCGGTACTGTCTCCTTAAGAAAACCGGGACTGTCTCCTTAAGAAAACCGGGACTGTCTCCTTAAGAAAACCGGGACTGTCTCCTTAAGAAAACCGGTTCTGTCTCTTTAAGAAAACCGGTTCTGTCTCCTTAAGAAAACCGGTTCTGTCTCCTTAAGAAAACCGGTTCTGTCTCCTTAAGAAAACCGGTACTGTCTCTTTAAGAAAACTGGAATTTCTGTATACAGCGTCTTTAAATGAGCGCATGTTAATGAGACTCTCTCATCTGCACAACACAATTCATTCCCTGCTGAGTAAAATCTAAACATTTACAAGAAAGTTGCCAAATACACACATTTTAGTCATATAGCACGAAATTTGGTTGCAAATGCGAGTGACTCATAGTAGAAGAGGGTTGTGCATAGAGTTTAAGAATCGATATCGAGATCGTTCAAATGAAGATCGAAAGTATTTTAGTGGAACACAAAAGGAGAATTGCTCTTTCATGCACTTACGAGTCATAACTTGTTTTGAAGCTTCAACAAGGGCGTAGAAAATTACTTTTAGGTGGGCCTCTATAGAAACGGACGGGCTACATTTTCGTTTAACCAAATTTTACTTAATGTCAGAGAAGTGGCACATTGAAATATTTCTTTAACACTTTCAGAAATCTGAATTTATGCATTGTTTTATTCATATATATTTGCAGTCAATGAAAGACCTCTAATATTCTGGGTGGGCCCGGGTCTAATTTGGGTGGGCTCAGGCCCACCACGGCCCACCCTTGGTTACGCCACTGATGCAAACACCGAATGTGATTAGCCGAAGTCTCTTCTTGGACCGAGAAACAAAAACACGGTTCAGGTTTATTATTTTTATATATATATATTTTAATAAGACAATGCTATACTTATTTTTACATCCTTACACATTGATTTACACAATAAAAATAAAACACACAAATTGCACCGTTTACAACTGTCCTCACGAGGCGCAAACACACAGAAAACCCCAAAGCACAAATTAGTTTTCAAGAAACACAAAAGCAGGATCATTCAACTTAAAACAAACGTCAAAATAAGATAATACATCTCTTTAAAAAATTATATTTCCTTTTTTATTTATTTTTTAACATGTACTCGTGAGACACGTAAACACACTGTATGCAAGCTGCGTCTGGCTACGTAAGC
Organism: Xyrauchen texanus; assembly: GCF_025860055.1. Classification (NCBI taxonomy): domain Eukaryota; kingdom Metazoa; phylum Chordata; class Actinopteri; order Cypriniformes; family Catostomidae; genus Xyrauchen; species Xyrauchen texanus. Next base: position 27,201,596 of record NC_068321.1, on the reverse strand, counting down.
TCGGTTTCATGCGTCCTTGCATTTTAAAGGAATATACTGATTCAAGTTGAGCTCAGTCGACGCCATTTGTGGCATAATGTTACAAATGTAACACATTTATATCGAGGTTCCAGTGAGACACTTACAATGGAAGTCAATGGGGCCATTTTTTGGCTTTTAATTTGATAATAACACTTACATTAATTCTTCTGTTAATACTCGAGTATTACTTGAGCATGATAAGTTGTTTACGTTTGTTTAATACGACGTTGTACAATTGCTACACTTTTACGTTTACGGATTGGCCCCATTCACTTCCACTATAAGTGCCTCACCGAAACCACGACTTTAGCTTTTTTATAAAGAAAATGACCTTTTTTTTGAGCTAGTTAAAGTTTGATAAACCATCGACAAGTTTGTGGCTAGCTATCGAAACAACACATTGAGTTTAAAGGTATTTGATCCTAACTCTATCGCCCCCTTGAGTATTAAAAGTGTGTTACAGCCACAGCAATGCAAGAACACACATGGGCCAAACATTTGCGCTTGCGTACTTGTGTCGAGTATGTTTCTGGCCTTACGAGTGACCTTAAATACAATGACTGTAAAAGAGAAAGTTTAACAATAGCGTGACATGCTACAGTGATTACATTCATGTATGCAGGACGCAACAAACAACCGTTTCCTTCTTACTTCCTGTTTTGAGCGGTAGCGGACTTATGGTTATAGTACCCCGATATAGTAAACATAGCATAATGTCTCTTGTTATATTGCACCATAGTAGTGATGTTTCTTTCTATAAACTATGACTGATAAACAACATGACATTGATGTCTGCAACAGTACATCAAAAAGAGTAAACAGCTTCTGGAGAGACATTCCCTGGACATAAATAGCATAATTCATATTTAATATCTAGAGTTTTTCTTCCTTATGTTATATATAATTGCGTTTACTATATACTGTTATAGCCTAAATGTGCATCATTGTCCAATCCAAAGCTGGATGCTTTTAAACGGTACAAATCAGAGGCAGGGAACCCTGTATATAAAGGTTTGAGATAGATAATTTCCTTTTAATTATTATTATTTTCATTTGGGACTCCAAATGGCACAGTGAAATAATATACCTTAAAATATATTTATACTTGAAATCACAATAAAATATCAGCATGTATAAAACACAATATACTTTTAAAAAAGCAATTCACAAAAAAAAAAAAAAAAAAAATGATCATGACATCATAAATATAGTCCTGATTTACTTGCACGTAACACTGATGGGGGGGAAGAGGAGGCCGGATAACAATAGTACGTGAAACTACAGTAGAGAATTGTGTAATAACACCTTTGAGGTTCTGCATCTGTCAGACTATTCGTCCCTTTTGCTTTTCATCTGAAAAGAAAATGTGTTTCTGGAACCAAAAAAACCCAAAAACAAATCAAAAACATACGGATGAATCTCACAAAACCAGTCAAGAACAAGTCCAGCTCATATTTCACCCAAAAGTCTGTTTGAGAGGACCATTTAAGATATTTTGAAATAGTGACATTATTTTCATTGCAAATAAGCTAGTTACTTTTAAAACTGTTGGGAGGGAGCGCAAAACTGTTATGAGGGAACGCAAACCTGTTATGAGGGAACACTAAACTGTTATGAGGGAGCGCAAAACTGTTATGAGGGAGCGCAAACCTGTTATGAGGGAACGCTAAACTGTTATGAGGGAACGCAAAACTGTTATGAGGGAACGCAAAACTGTTATAAGGGAACGCAAACCTGTTATGAGGGAACGCAAAACTGTTATAAGGGAACGCAAACCTGTTATGAGGGAACGCAAACCTGTTATGAGGGAACGCTAAACTGTTATGAGGGAACGCAAAACTGTTATGAGGGAACGCTAAACTGTTATGAGGGAACGCAAAACTGTTATGAGGGAACGCAAAACTGTTATAAGGGAACGCAAACCTGTTATGAGGGAACGCAAAACTGTTATAAGGGAACGCAAACCTGTTATGAGGGAACGCAAAACTGTTATAAGGGAACGCAAACCTGTTATGAGGGAACGCAAACCTGTTATGAGGGAACGCAAAACTGTTATAAGGGAACGCAAACCTGTTATGAGGGAACGCAAAACTGTTATAAGGGAACGCAAACCTGTTATGAGGGAACGCAAACCTGTTATGAGGGAACGCAAAACTGTTATGAGGGAACGCAAAACTGTTGGGAGGGAGCGCAAACCTGTTATGAGGGAACGCTAAACTGTTATAAGGGAACGCAAACCTGTTATGAGGAACGCAAATCTGTTATAAGGGAACGCAAACCTGTTATGAGGGAACGCAAAACTGTTATAAGGGAACGCAAACCTGTTATGAGGGAACGCAAACCTGTTATGAGGGAACGCAAAACTGTTATGAGGGAACGCAAAACTGTTATAAGGGAACGCAAACCTGTTATGAGGGAACGCAAAACTGTTATAAGGGAACGCAAACCTGTTATGAGGGAACGCAAACCTGTTATGAGGGAACGCAAAACTGTTATGAGGGAACGCAAAACTGTTATGAGGGAACGCAAAACTGTTGGGAGGGAGCGCAAACCTGTTATGAGGGAACGCTAAACTGTTATGAGGGAACGCAAACCTGTTATGAGGGAACGCAAAACTGTTATGAGGGAACGCTAAACTGTTATGAGGGAACGCAAAACTGTTGGGAGGGAGCGCAAACCTGTTATGAGGGAACGCTAAACTGTTATGAGGGAACGCAAACCTGTTATGAGGGAACGCAAAACTGTTATGAGGGAACGCTAAACTGTTATGAGGGAGTGCAAAACTGTTGGGAGGGAACACTAAACTGTTATGAAGGAGCGCAAAACTGTTGGGAGGGAGCGCAAAACTGTTATGAGGGAACACAAAACTGTTATGAGGGAGCGCAAAACTGTTGGGAGGGAACACTAAACTGTTATGAAGGAGCGCAAAACTGTTATGAGGGAGCGCAAACCTGTTATGAGGGAACGCTAAACTGTTATGAGGGAACGCAAACCTGTTATGAGGGAGCGCAAAACTGTTAAGAGGGAGCGCAAACCTGTTATGAGGGAGCGCTAAACTGTTATGAGGGAGCGCTAAACTGTTGGGAGGGAGCGCAAACCTGTTATGAGGGAGCGCTAAACTGTTATGAGGGAGCGCAAACCTGTTATGAGGGAGCGCAAAACTGTTAAGAGGGAGCGCAAACCTGTTATGAGGGAGCGCTAAACTGTTATGAGGGAGTGCTAAACTGTTGGGAGGGAGTGCAAACCTGTTATGAGGGAGCGCTAAACTGTTATGAGGGAGCGCAAACCTGTTATGAGGGAGCGCAAAACTGTTGGGAGGGAACGCAAAACTGTTATGAGGGAGCGCGAAACTGTTATGAGGGAGCGCGAAACTGTCGGGAGGGAACGCAAAACTGTCGGGAGGGAGCGCAAAACTGTTGGTAGGGAGCGCTAAACTGTTATGAGGGAGCGCTAAACTGTTATGAGGGAGGTCTAAACTGTTATGAGGGAGCGCAAACCTGTTATGAGGGAGCGCAAACCTGTTATGAGGGAGCGCAAAACTGTTAAGAGGGAGCGCAAACCTGTTATGAGGTAGCGCTAAACTGTTATGAGGGAGTGCTAAACTGTTGGGAGGGAGCGCAAACCTGTTATGAGGGAGCGCTAAACTGTTATGAGGGAGCGCAAACCTGTTATGAGGGAGCGCAAACCTGTTATGAGGGAACGCAAAACTGTTATGAGGGAGCGCGAAACTGTCTGGAGGGAGCGTGAAACTGTCGGGAGGGAACACAAAACTGTCGGGAGGGAGCGCAAAACTGTTGGTAGGGAGCGCAAAACTGTTATGAGGAGCGCAAAACTGTTGGGAGGGAACGCTAAACTGTTATGAGGGAATGCTAAACTGTTATGAGGGAGCGCAAAACTGTTATGAGGGAGTGCTAAACTGTTGGGAGGGAGCGCAAAACTGTTGGGAGGGAGCGCAAAACTGTTGGGAGGGAGCGCAAAACTGTTGGGAGGGAGCGCAAAACTGTTGGGAGGGAACGCAAATCTGTTATGAGGGAACGCTAAACTGTTATGAGGGAACGCTAAACTGTTATGAGGGAGCGCAAAACTGTTGGGAGGGAACGCAAATCTGTTATGAGGGAACGCTAAACTGTTATGAGGGAGCGCAAAACTGTTGGTAGGGAGCGCAAAACTGTTGGTAGGGAACGCTAAACTGTTATGAGGGAACGCTAAACTGTTGGTAGGGAGCGCAAATCTGTTATGAGGGAACGTAAATCTGTTATGAGGGAACGTAAATCTGTTTCAGAAAAAATATTCCCGCCTTGTCCTCTATGGGGCTCTGTACCGTACAGTTGAGAATGAACATGACCAAAAAACTTCTAAAAGTACAACATTTGGACACATCTACTGTAAATAACATGTGAAAGCACGGACCAATCAGCTGTGAGCTCGAGTAGACTTCAGCAAGCGTTAAACGGAAAATAACTGTAATTATTCAACTGAAATTTACTGGTTTAATTATTATTGTAAAGTTATTGTTGCTAAAGCTGCGCATAACATGTGGTTAGACACAAAATATTGATTAAATATGTAGATCAGAGTCCAGAAACAGCAGACGAATGGGATGATCAAGCTGCTGGAGTCGCTCTGCAGTCGGCAACAGAACGGGCATTTGTTTACCACTATGTTACGTGATGCCCCACAACGGACGTTTCCAGTGTAGACAGCTTCATTGATTATAATGGGATCTATGGAACATTGAAAAAGATATTTGTGCAGAAATGTCCTTAATTGTCACGAAAATAATGCCACAACGCAAAAATCTTGATGGCCCTAAATAAAGGCTCCATTTTCTTTATGGAAATATAATTTCATGTTTTTGTTCTATTGGTTTTGGGTTGATACCTAGATTAGATTCACCTATATAAATTAAAGACACAACACACAGACAGCTAGAGACACCAGATTCACACGCTTTTAAAATAAAAACGTTATTAAATGTTCACAGGTCGACCAGCAGCACAGAGATTTCAGCTATTCACACGATTCTTTTGACCCATATCAATAATAAAATCATATTTTACATATTTAGCACTTTATCAAAGGTTTTCTTAATCAGAGAGTGAAAACAAAACGGTAGCAATACGGCATGCAGTCAGTGAAGTCACGTGACCTCTCATTGGCTCAGTTCTGTAAACATGAAAATGGACGTTATGCGTTAAAAATCGTTCATTCCCTGTTCTAAACTATTCTTAGAATATGTTGCAAAAAACCGGACCGGTCCAGCTGGTCCATTTTACAGTCAGTAGGTCGTGGATATCGGGACGTTCACTGCAACACCCAGTAATTCTCATTATCGTTATCAGGGTTTTTTTGTCAGTCATTACATTTTTTCTTCCTTCCATTTTGCTTGCTGGAAGGGAAACATCTGTCCAGTTAAAGGCTTTCTGTTCCACTTTTCCAAACTGAAGTCTGACGTTTCTTGTCACCTTTCCACTTTGAAAGTGCCACGCGCTACCAGCTTCAGCCACTAGGAGGCATCTCAAAGTCAGACCATAAATTCATTACTTCCGTACAGCACTAACGGCTGAGCGGAACCATATTCATGCTCTCTCGGCGGCCGCCAGCTTCGCCTGGCTCGCGGGACTTTGGTGGGCAGCTGCGGTTTCCTCTGGGCCGCGGACGGTTTTTCTCTGAGCTGGAGGCACATCGGGTGGTCAGGCTGGCCGGTTCCGAGTCCTCCCGGTCAGGAAGAATGTGCAAGTCCCCTCCAGCAGAGCCCGAGGAAAAGAGAGGCCCCGAGGAGGATGAACGGAACCGATAGTGAGGGATGGACGCCACGGAGGAGAGTGATGCCACGGCAGAGTCTACGGAGTCCAGAGATTCAGGCTGTCGCCGTAAACCTCGCCTGGCTTTGGACTCTGGTTTCCGCCAATGTGTAGCCGATACCGCTCCGGGACTTTTTTCTGAAATGGAGAAACAAACCGCACAGCATGAGAACACTTCCACATCACCTGGTGGCTTATTAGTAAAACACCAATTAATCCTCGAGTTGTGTTTTAATTATGTTAAAAATAAGAACGGTTTCATTCTCATCATTTGCAAATTTGTCATCACAAAAATGATATCCAGAGTTGGTAAAACCATAAAAAGATGAGATGTGTTATATATCACTGGAGAGATCTCAACTTGTAGAATGCAATCAGCAAATGTGTTTCACTCAGAGGTCAAAGTGCAGTGAGTTTTAGTGGATGAAATTCCCTCAGACACACACAAATATAATAAACAGAAGTGTCTTTTTGTCACGTTTTTCCTCATTATTTCCTGAAACATACATATAACATAGACAATGACATATCGTAACTTACAGCAGACTATCCAGATTCAAACGAGCCCAAATATAACATATGATGATTAATAGATCTTGAAATATTCCACAAAGAGTGTGCATGGAAAGAAGATGCACAAAAGTGCGCTAAATGCATGCAACTAACGCTTATTTTGATAATCGATTAATCTAACGATTATAAGAACGATTATTCGCTGAATATTTAAACGATTAATTGTTAGCTCTTAACCAATTATTAAGCTTGTGCCTTAAAAGGATGTATTAAACGTGCTTACTAACAATAAAGAGGACAAAATCATCTTTTTAAAATATCTCTAAATGACATTCAATGAATTATAAGGAAAACCAAAATATTTTGTTTAATTCATTCACTGCAAAAAATCCTATTGTTATCATTTTGTATGTGGGTGTTGGTGCATGGCCGTTCTTAGTTGGTGGAGCGATTTGTCTGGTTAATTCCGATAACGAACGAGACTCCGGCATGCTAAATAGTTATACGGCCCCGTGCGGTCAGTGTCCAACTTCATAGGGACAAGTGCCGTTCAGCCACATGAGATGGTGCAATAACAGGTCTGTGATGCCCTTAGATGTCCGGGGCTGCACGCATGCCACAATGGGTGGATCAGCGTGTGTATACCCTGCGCCGAGAGGTGCTGGTAACCCGCTGAACCCCACTCGTGATCAGGACTGGGGATTGCAACTATTTCCCATCAACAAGGAATTCCCAGTAAGCACCGGTCATAAGCTTGTGTTGATTAAGTCCCTGCCGTTTGTACACACCGCCCGTCGCTACTACCGATTGGATGGTTTAGTGAGGTCCGGATCGGCCCCGCTGGGGCTCCTCGCGGGCCTTGGCAGAGCGCAGAGATGACGATCAAACTTGACAACATAGAGGAAGTAAAAGTCGTAACAAGCCATCCTATTGTATCCCATTCTTGTATGATTTAAAATGATCTAAAAATCCTTAAAACAAGATGCATTACTTGAGAGCAATCACGTTATAATCTAGCTGCGAGGGACGAGCATCTCCGCGCGAGACAGTGTATCAACCAGGAGAAGTTTGTAACTCACGCGGCTCTGACTGTTCAGGAGTTTGTGTTTATTTAGACAAACCACTTCCTTACTATTTGAACATTAATAAAGGATGCATTAAAGATATTACGGCGGGTGTTTTTAGACGATCTGACAGCCAAGTTTTGCTCAAGCGGAACGACCGGTACGGCTATTTCACGTCACGACGACACTACTTCTGTATTTACTTATTTTGTATTTTTGCAGTATAATTCGCTCATACACTGCGATCTACAATCACCTTAATCTGTTTGGAGTGCGTCTGGACTGTGAGCGGTTCTTTCTTCCTCTCCTCAATCAAGCGCGAGCTGCAGTGCTAATCTCCCGCGTCATCATTAGCATTTCAAAAGATCTCATGTTACATTAATTGAGATCAAACGACCATTCAACAACTAAATTATTTTTCGACAATTTTTTATTGTCGATGTTGTCCTCATATGTGTTCATTTAAGGATTGGGATGCTCCTGAACACTTCATATTTCTGTATTTTTAGTCTAATACGAACATTTACAATGGCCGGTCATTTTTGACCGGGAACACAACAGGTGTAACAAAGAGAAATAAAACCAATAAAATGTACAGAAACTTGTCCATTTTTTTGGTGTGTTTTCAGATACCACATGTGAACAAAGTCAAGGAATTTTAAGTAAAAAAATAAATAAAAGAAAAGGCATAAGCAAATTAATTAGTGTTGTTACCCCACTGGTCAGATACCACACCTTCCGCTTCCATGAGGTTTTCTGAGCTGTCTGCTGTCCCGATAGATGCTTCCGACTCCAGCATTTCATCATCGGATGCTCTGGGCTCCAAAGCCAGCATCTCATAGGTAAGCTCTTCCCTATACACACACACACACACATAAAGCACAGTTCAAACAGGCCTTAGACAGAGGAAGATTAAATGACAAACAGGTGTTAACTAACTTCTCTTTCTGCAGCGTTTCTATCTGCTGTGTCAGAACTCTTTCTTCCTGTTGCATAGCTGCTTGCTGCGGTTCGCTGAGCCCAGACTCCGCCCCTTCATCACCTGACTCCTCCCTCTCAGCCATCTGTGGGCTCATGGGCGGGGAGGGGGTGTGTAGACCACTCTTGCGTAAACGCCCCTTACCCTAGAACGAGAATCATGTGAGCATGAGCGACAGATAAACAAGTGAAGCTGTGGTCACACAAAACGTTAAGCATGCATTATCTACAACGTATTTACAACCAATCACAGAATGCAAAAGACAAAACATCTCCGCTTACACTTGCATATGAATGTTAGTGACTGAAACGGTAAGTCTAGTCTGACCACACCTTAAATACAGAGCAGTGAGATGTGCCACACTCCTTAAAGACAAACACGCACTAACACACAAAGTTACAGAGCTTTACCTTTTTAACCACGTTTGACTGTGAAATAATGCAAAGCCAGGAGAAATAAAACAAAAAGGAAGTATTAGTAAAAGAACAGCATGATGCATGCGCAGTTAAACAAGCCCAAAAAAAACAAAAACAGGACATGACAACACGAGAGCACATCAGTGCACTGTACGCTCCACCAATCACACGACAGCGCTTCGTAATTGGCCCAAATGTCTTCAACAGTCGCAGACAGGTGCGTCAAACACCACGGACAGCGAGTATGGCAACCATCGAGGCTACACGGACACTCGGACTGACATGTACTAGGCATTGCGTGACATATTTTGGTGTGGATATACATACCGGCGCGGCAGATCTTGTAATGCCAATAAACCTAACCGCGATTAGTACCGGTTTCTGGAAGAGGAGGATGAGGAAGAGGGGAGGAGTGAAGGAGGAAAACAGGATTAGTGGAATGATGGAATCTGGAATCAGGAAAGTGAAAACGTGTGGAGCTTTCCACGAATAGAGTTTGACAGGGCTTGAAACTTCAATTCATTTCAAGGTCAGCAAAAGATGCTGCTAAACCGTCAAAATGTTTTTTGCTCAAATTAAATATTATATTTACATTGTGTATATATATATATACACACAATGTATTTTATCAATTTGTATTTTATATATTTTTTATTCATTGTTTATATATAAACAATGAATAAAATATATAAAATAAAAATTAATAAAATATATATATAAAAATAATGATGTTAAGCTTAAATTAAATATTATATTTACATAACATAAAAAAAATGAATAACTTCTATAAAAATAAACATTTATAAAATATGTAAAATAAAATATTTTGAATATTAATTTACTCAATACAGTTTTATTTTCTAGCAATAAATAATAAGAATCACAAATTAAATAATATTTATCAAATTGAAAATAGATACAATAAAAAAAATTATAATTCAGATAATATTGATCGTCAAGCTCAAATTAAACATTATGTTAAGATTATAAATATATAAATTAAAAATAATTAATAAAATAAAATATTAGTATTTGTTTTATTTTATACAGTTTAAATCAAAAGTGATTTTGATATTTCCTTTCAATACATTTTAAATAAACATCACAATTTAAAAATACTTTAATTATAAATTATGAAATAATATAAAATAAATTTATAATGAATAAAACATACATATAAAACTAATTAATAAAATATTATGAATTATACGCAATACAGTCTAAAAGTGATTGTTATTTTCTAGCAATAAATATCAAATATCAATTCAATCAAATGTATCAAATAAAAAAATAGATATAATAAAAAAACAAAAATGGATCAGAATGGGTGTTGGAGAGTTAACCAAAATGAATATCTAATTAATGTTTTAAGTAGCTGGGATATTTATTTATTTATTGTAACTGATCAATTATTTCCCATTTAAAATAAAATGTTTGCCCAAATAATGTGAAAGTGTTGAATGGAAGAATTAGTCAAAAACAAAGATTATGCCATGCTGATGCCTCTTCCTGGGTGTGCAATGTTTAGCACATTATTAGTGATACAATTGATTTATTTTGTCATTGTTAAAATGAATCAATAATTAAAGACTGACATCAGAGTGCACACTATTAGTGGAAAGTGTCACAATAGGGGAGGGGCTTAACACAGGGTGTGGGCGTGGCAGCATCAGGGTGCATTTCCTGTAAGAGTTTGGGGTTCTGATGCATTGGATCACTCACCATGGAGCGTCGGATGTGTGTGAGGCGACTCTTGGCTTTACTTTCGGCAAACTCCAGAGTGTTGATGTCCTTCAGACGAGCTTTATATTTCCTCATCTGCTCACAGATGATCAGCTCCACACAACTGAGACGATAAAGGTCAAACACACTTGCATTAAACACTGGTGTACATTAAACCTATTAGGGCTGTGTGGATACAATCAAATATCGATATATATATATATAGAATAAAGACGTGTATCGCGATACGTATGGTGTCATGGCTGGTGATACCCATGATTTTTAACATGTTCTTGACTTATTATTTGATGGGACTGTCAGTAGTAAGACATTTGGATTGTATAATGTTGCGTAATGCAAACGGTTTCCATCTATATGTTAGTGTTGTCTTACGCAGTGGTCTTGCTGATGTCCCGGACGCTCTGTAACGGGTCAGTGGTGTCGGGACAGCGCAGTATGCAGGGTGCAAACACGATTGCTAGTGCGTTCGCAGACATGCGGTTAGTGTCCTCCTGGAACAAGATCCTAAAACAAACAAAACACAGACGTTAAACATAACCAAATATGGAGTTCTGAATACAGATGTAAAATGAAACATAATTTGTGTTTATATAGCCCCTTTCCAGAGCTCAAGAACACTTTAAAATCAACGCAGCGGGAAACAGTACAACAGGAAGTACAAATTAAAGAATAGTCTTAGCGAGTATTGACGCTGGCTATCACACCTGGAGTCGTGAGTTTGAATCCAGGGTGTGCTGAGTGACTCCAGTGAGGTCTCCTTAGCAACCAAATTGGCCCGGTTGCTAGGGAGGGTAGAGTCACATGGGGTAACCTCCTCGTGGTCGCTATAATGTGGTTCTCGCTCTCGGTGGGGCGTGTGGTGAGTTGAGCGTGGATGCCGCGGAGAATAGCGTGAAGCCTCCACACGCGCTACGTCTCCACGGTAACGCGCTCAACAAGTCACGTGATAAGATGCGCGGATTGACGGTCTCAGACGTGGAGGCAACTGAGATTCGTCCTCCGCCACCCAGATTGAGGCGAGTCACTACGCCACCACAAGGACTTGGAGCGCATTGGGAATTGGGCGTTACAAGTTGGGGAGAAAAATGATAATAATAAATTAATATTGTATTGTTCTAACCTTTAAATGTTTCCGCTAATACATTTTGGTGCCGGCTAACGTGTCTGGGAATGCTAAAGTCTGCCAGACAATTTGGAAAAAAATCCGGTCATTTCATTTGTTTTAATTTTGCGCTGTAAGGCGACGGACTACGCATACAAATTTGATATTAATAATGACACAAAATGAACGGTAAATGTTATAAAAAATTATAAATAAAAATGGCTGTCATGTAATTAGCGTCTAATTAACAATAAAACATTCAATAAGGAGCAAAGGCGCATGGACAAAGCCAAAAAACCTCAACCTGCCACAAAGAAATATTAAATAACAAAAATCGTCAGGTCATGTTTAGGGCTGTGCGATATGAATAATATGAGCGCATCTGTGTTTCATGTGAGTGTTGTGTGCACTTTCTCCAGCAGAGTCCAGCAGGCTTCCCGAAATATACAGGGAAGCTAGAGCGGGATAATTTCTGACCCAGGGGAAACCCAGAACCGGACGACTCCCAAACAAGTCAAGAGAATGAAGAGGAGCTTGCTATTAAAACAGGTGGGACATCTGGACAAAACATGAAGCACGCAAAGGAATATTATGCGCTGCGCATTATTTCAGTCAGGTATGTTTTTGTAAGAAGCGTTTATAATTATTTGATATTTATTTCAATTGTAATACTTATGTTGCTTATCATTTTATTTGTTCCATTGCTTTGGGAAGATCTTGAATTTTTGGGGAAATGTTATAATAATAATAATCAACATATCAGACTGAAATGTGGCATAATGTAAAATTTAGCATTATGGTATTGATTGCGCTATTAAATGCACTATTGTCAAATAAACAGAGAAAATTATATAAGAAGAAATATTTAATTCACAGACTGGATTATCCAAAAAAAAAATCATTATATATATAGGTTATATATATATATATATATATATATATATATATATATATATTTTTTTTAATTAAAAATAATGTGATGAATATTGTTATTGTGCTATAAAATTATTACAGGAATAATGCATGCTGATTTTAATATATATATTATCAGTAAATTCCTATATTTGAATTATTTACAAATATTATGCGATAATATATATATATATTTGTATTTAATTTAATTTAGCATTGCATTTCTGTCACATTCTCACAAACTCCCTGCAGTTGGAAACCCCTGATATCTTATAATCAAATCATGATGACAATGCAAATGCAAAATGTAACAAATATTTAAATTAGAACATTTAAATAAACTGTATTACAGGCATTGGCTGAAACCATATCATGAGATTGAAGCGTCTCACCTGACCAGGTGAAATATGAGTCTCTCTAATGTGCACAGATGTGTTCTGCTGAGCTGATCAATAACGGAATAAACCCCCTGGTGCACCTCACGGTTATCCTGTAGACCTAAAACAATCAACACCGACAACACACGGCATCACTTCCATGTAAACGATCATGTGATTTCCTGAAGTTGATAATCCAGTTTTACTCTCAAGTGTCAGACGTTCATACCCATAGCTTTGAGGAACTCCTCGTACAGTTCAAAGGTCATGAGGGGGTTGGGGAGGTCACGCAGCCACTGTTTGAGAACGCTCGCAATGACGTGGATGTTGTAGTCGTCTAAATTCACGCTGCTCACGTCTGTGGCGAAGACAAACATTTCACACTTGAGTTGTTTGTGCTTCACTGCCAGTCAAAGGTCGACAGCATTTGTGGCTTAATGATGATTACCACAAAAATATATTGACTCGTTCCTCCTTTTCTTTAATAAAAGCACAAATGTGTGTTCCAGTGAGACACTTCCAATGGAAGTCAATGGGGTTTAATCAGTAAACATTCAAATACTCTTTTAAAAGTGTAGACACAAGACATAAACAATAAAGATCATGCACTAACCACATCTGTGGAAAGATACAGACAATTTTATGACTTTGTTACCATGACGATGTGATGTCAGCAAATGCTAAAACCCTCAAATGACTGTAGAAATGATTTAAAGAACTTTACAGCACAAATAATACACAAGTTTAAACAGAAGAATTATTGTAAGCGCTTTTATACAATTATAAACTTCACATTTCTGCATTTTTAAATATTTAGGGGAAATGGTTAATTGTCATGACGATTATTTATTTTTAGCTTAAAGGGTAAAACCCTCAAAAAATTGGCCTAATTCACTTCCATTGTTGTCTCACTGTAACCTCGATTTGTTTGGTAATCATTATTATGCCACAAATGCTGTTGATTGAGCTTAACTTGTATTGAACTGGAAAATTCATTTAATCGATTGACAGCCCTACTTGATATACATATATTGTTGATATTATGTAGGGACCAAAAAGGTTTCACAACTCAAAACTCTTATAGTTTATGGTAAGATAAGTTGCCAGAGAAACACAACGTGGATTATCATCCATGTGGGTATCAGTCTAGTTCACCTGTGTCCAGTCCCAGTTTGAGTTCTTTGATTTTATTGGTGGATCCAGATTTCCTGTAGATGCCCTCAGTGTAGAGTCCGTGCATCTCGATGTAGTTAATCAGTTTCTCCACCACCAACGGCACGGCTCGCTCATCACTCGTTAAACGAGATAACTCAACGCCAAACTGCCGTGAAGACAGCTCAGGGTCAAACTGAGCGTGCGAACACACACACACACACACACACACACACACACACACACACACACACACACACACACACACACACACACAGAAATGAATTACATGAAAAATGGCAACAGTAACAAAGATTGAGGCATGAAGACAAATAATTCTGTGGTCGTTCAAAAACATGGAGTCACACACAACTGATGACCTGACAGAAAGATCATTTATCACATTAACCCTCCTATGGTATTAGGTCATTTTTTAACAATTATTTTCCCCCTCATTTAATAAGAATAGTTTTCTTTATCTGAGCAGTACAAAACTCAATTTGCCATCTGAACATACAAAAAAACAACAACAATGGGCTTGATTCGATAAGTCTAGGTGGTCATAAAGGCGACACCTTTGGTAGTAGTGGTTAAAATTGACCGATTAATGGGAAAGACTTAACAACAGAGCAATAGTTTTTATTAATCTGACAAATACAACCAATAAATCAGTCACAATGCAGAAAAACAGCCAGAAATTACAGGGTGAGACTCTAAAACATCCTCAGTGCAAAACAAACACACACTCACAAACACACGCGCTCGCTCACCCACACCCGTGCATGCACTCACCACGCGCATGCACTCTCGCGCGCATGCACTCTCGCGCGCATGCACTCTCGCGCGCATGCACTCTCACAGGCATGCACTCACCAGCGCATGCACTCTCACAGGCATGCACTCTCACAGGCATGCACTCACTCGCGCGCGCGCGCACACACACACATTTGCTAAATAAATATTTACTATAGAAAGTTTGAAATGTAAAAATGTTTTATACACTAATTACATTTTCAGAATTTTGCAGTTCATGTTTCTTGATGTAATTTTTTTTGACATTATTGTGTTTGAAATAAATGATTGGTATAAATGTTTATTCTGTGTGTTTGTAACATCATGGTCAGGTTTGACTGCAGCAGAATCACATTAACTGCAAAAACTGACACTTCAAATCCATTTCAAATGCTAAAATAGTTTGATAATATGTATATACATTTCCAAATGCATATCTTGTGATAAAATATAAAATTAGGTTACAACAAGCCATAAGACCACACAGTTGGTCACTATAGCATCTACTGGCTGGTTTTCAAGTCATGTTATTTATATTTTGTTCACCAGATGGCAGCAATTTATGCCACATTCTCATATTTTCTTTTTTCCTTTAGGGATGAAGTAATGGTATCATCTTCATCATCATAAATAAAGGGTTACACATCAAAACCATCCGGTCAAAAATGACCGCAAACACCAATCAATACCGTAGGAGGGTTAAAATGTGATATTCCCTGCACATTTAAGGTGCCCTTACCTTTTTACTGCATTTAGTGGTCATCCTCAGACAGCACTTCCTGTGACACGCGTAACGGCAAACTGTGAAGAAAGAAAAAACAGCAGGACATGTTTGATGAATAATAAAGAGAGAAACAGGAGAAAGCAGCAGTTACTGATGCAGATGAAACTGGATGAATTTACAGGAAGAATAATCAGATTACACTTAGTGTCTCACTTTACATTACAGAGAGGAAGAGAGACTGTATGTTCTCTTCATTTGGTGTTATACTGTGATACTTTGAACTACTTTTTAACCCTTAAAGCTCTGAAGTTTTTTTTTAAAGATTTCCTGTTTCAGTGGCATACCCAAAATTAAAGGCTTATAACTCGACAAAGAACAAAGAGGGTCGTGTTTAGTATCATTGAAAAGAAAACTTAAAAAATGTTTGAATGATATGTCAATGTTCCCAATCATGTCGACTGTATCTGAGAACATTTTAGTGTTGATACGACAAAGCGATCAAAAGTTACAACATTACAAATATAATTGATCATAGTGTCCAAAAACATCTCCAAACAAATAAAAGATAATAATTGTACATAAGAACTAATTACACATGCAAACACAACAATGACTAAAGGTTTGCATAGCATGCAGACATGATTTTAGTCATGAGATTTCACAGAATGAGTTTCATTCTGTGTCATTTGAGTCATCATTGAGTCTGTGTCATGTATTTGGCGCCATCTCCTGGTGGTCATATGTAACATTGTGCTTCATGTGGATTATCTAATGATCTATATACATCTGATTATCTTGTGTGTGGACTCGATTGAAAGATAATCACAGACTCTAAATAATCATATTATTTGTTTTTAAGTTATGAGCAAAAATGCGGCAAATAAGTAACATCAACATAATTATCAAAGACATTAATTAGCTGTTACATTACACTAACATTTATGCATTTGGCAGACATTTTTATCCAAAGTGACTCACAGTGCACTTATTACAGGGACAATCCCCCCGGAGCAACCTGGAGTTAAGTGCCTTACTCAAGGACACAATGGTGGTGACTGTGGGGATCAAACCAGCAACCTTCTGATTACCAGTTATGCGCTTTAGCCCACTACACACTATTTGTCTGTGAGTAAAACAAATAGTCTGGTTGTATTTTACTCTTTGACAGCTTTCCAACAACATATGACACATGAATATTTGATCAGTTTGTTGTTTTTACTGATTGCAATAATATGTACAGTGCAATAAGTTGTTTTAAAAATGATGAAAATGTAACACTTTTCAAAGCACTTGTTCAGTTTTGGTCATAATGTCTACATGCATTCTAAAGTAGAACTTCTAAGCTTTCAAACGACACATATTTTGAGTTTGAAACACCTATTTGTTAATATTTTAACGATTATTTCATTTTTCATTTCATTTAAAGGGTTAAATATTTAGGGGATATGGTTAGTTGTCATGATGAAAATAACAGTATTTAGTACAATTGTATTATACTGTGACAAAAATAGTATTTTCTTAAATAAATTATGTATGCACTTCAAAGTCGCTTGCCAAATGCGTACATATAAACGTAACAATGATTTATTTTTATATTTGTAAATATAAAGTTTCTTATGATTTTAGAGTGAAATATGTTCTTGACCCATTTACTGCTATGCTATACCCCCCCCCCAAAAAAAAGATCTTACGTTTGCAGACACACGCTTTGTCCATCATCCAGATGAGTGACGAACAGAACTCGCAGTATGTCGGGATGCTGTACTGAGTGGCTTTAAAGATGTGACCCATGTGCTCCTCAACCTGCAGAGGGCAGCAGAGAGCTGCATTCAGAATAGCATACTGCATACTACAGTGTATACTGCATACTACAGTGTATACTGCATACTACAGTGTACAAATGACTTTACTTTAGAGGTACAAAATCATCAAACGGCTTACATTATCTGATTCCTTTTTCCGTCTCTTCTTCCTCTCAGGTTTGGGAGCCTGAATAAGATGAAAAATCATAAGCAGAGTGTTAAAGGAGTTTTTAAAGAGGATGTTCGTGGATCCAGAGAAAGAGGCTTTACCTTACTGATGGTTCCATCCATGGGCTTGTTCTCAGTCATGAACTCATCGAGGAAGACTTTGAAGGTGTTGACCCAGACTTTAACAGGCGACTCGCTCCAATCTCTCTGCTCCAGACGCATGCTCTTTTCTAGAATGTGCTCGAACAGAGCGTAGAGATCTTTATAACGAATACTTCTGCCATCGTCCATCTGAACGCAAGAGGGAGACAGGAATTAGCGTTTCATGGAGCACCTTGATAGCATGATAGCGTTTAGCATTTTACAAACTCACGGCCAGTGCGGTAGAATAAGAGTTGAAGATATTGAGGCGAAACTCTTTCAGAGCTTTCTTAAACACCACGTCCACCGGTGTGTCATTCTGGCCATCTTCAGCGTCCAGATCACTGATCTACAAATCGTCAGATAACAGCAACAATTACACATGGGAAAAACCAGTCCTGCGTTGGAAAATATTCCAAGTTCAACACATCTTCCGCTCTTTGCATGTTCGTTTATACGATATTTCAGCTAATTCGTTACTGCCATTTTTGCAGTTCTCTCACCGCCATTTAACATATCGTCCAATGGGCCTCATTCATGAAGCACGCAAAGAACACATTTCTATGTAAATTGTTTGTTAAACCATTTTTACATTAATTATGGTGACCATTACTTTTTAAAAACTATTATTAAAATAATTGTTTAGTAAAACCATTCTTACATAAACTGAATGTAGCAATTCATTCAACAATGTTTTAAGAGCAATTTACACAGATACTCGTTCATAAATGTTACGAAATGGCGACAATTCTATAATTGCCATATAAGATCACATTTTCTATTACGTAAATTATGGCAACAATTCTGTCTGTAGCACAAAACTATTCTTAAATTATCGTATAAGATCACTCTTACGTGAACGTTTGTGTAAAACTATTCGTGCCTAAATGTAGCAATTAATTCAACAATGGTTAAAGAACAATTTACACAAAAACTTCGTTCATATATTTTTACGTTATGGCGACAATTCTATAATTGTCATATAAGATCACATTTTCGTACATTTTTGTGTAAAACTATTCTTACGTTAAATGAATATAACAGTTCATACAAGAATAATTTAAGAACAATTTACACAGATACTCGTTCATAAACTATTACGTAAATTACGCAGACAATTCTGTTGTTGCACAAAACCATTCTTAAATCGTCGTACGAGACCACTCTTACGTAAAAATTTGTGTAAAACTATTCTTACGTAAATGTAGCAATTCATTTTAGAACAAATTACACAAAAACTCATTCATAAATTTTACGTAATGGCGGCAATTCTATAATTGTCATATAAAATCACATTTTCATAATTTGAGTAAAACTATTCTTACGTAAACTGAATGTAGCAATTCATTCAACAATGGTTTCAGAACAATTTACACAAAAACTCGTTCATAAACTATTACGTAAATTATGGCAACAATTCTGTTGTCCAAACCATTTGCATGATTATGGCAAACCATTCTTACATTGTCGTATAAGACCACAATTTCATCATATTTTGTTTAAAACCATTCTTACGTAAACACAACATGACGAAGGTATGCAACAAAGTTTTAAGGATATATTTGTCATGTTTCATGAATGATGGCCTGTAATATATACATATCTATATATTATTTTTTTTTAATCCAAAATAGAAAATGTACACGATTCGCGTAGATATATTGAGGTTTGGGAGTGTTTAGCGGTTATACGTCCATGTGAACGACTTTAAGGACTTTTTTGGATTATTTGTGAATTACTTGATGTTCATTTAAATGTATAGGTATTTGCTTATCTTATTCAGGTTGAACATACAAGTTAAACAGCGAAAAACACCTTCTTCATAAGAAAGTCGTTCATGCTACGGTAGTCTGCCGTGCTGGTGAGAATGTGGAGCGAATCGTTCTGCCATGCGGAAGATTCAAGAGAAATGCTGCTGATTTTCACACTACGTCTCCTCTTTATCGACATCATGCCCATCATTGGCTCGCGGTTCTCTTTACTCTCTCGTCCACGCTCCGAGAGTCCAGCATGTTCAGGGCTGTCTGGAGGAGAGCCTGAGAGAGAAACGACATTACAAACAGGCACATGCAGAGAGAAAGAAAATATAAGAATGTAGATCAATTTTAGTGAAGAACGCCACCCACCATGCCTGCCGTCTGTGAGCTCAGAGTCATCGGAACGTCCTCTGGCGGACATCTTCTTATCTCCATGCTTGCTTTTACTCCAGAACCGCATTTTGCCCCTGACCCTATAGAGAAAAAGACGTTTACGTGGGTGAAGGATCTCATGAAACCCATGAACACGTCTCGCTCATATATCACGCTCAATCTGTATCGTGACATTCTTTTCAGGACAATTAAGCACATTTAAACCCACAAATTCTCATCACTCCCAAAAAATAGCCAAATATAATTGCGTGCATTGCATAAAAACGAGCATAAAACAATATTAATAATAGTGGAGGGCCGATATACCAGTTTTACCGATTAATCTGTGCCGATAGTATTTTTATTGTTTCTCTGTGGATGGCGCAATTTTTTTATAAGTAAATTGAAGTAAGGGCATGCATAGAAACATGCCCTATTAGTTCTACAATTTCATTTCTTGTGTAGAATAATAAATCTTAATAATCGTTATTGGCTATCACTCCTGGAGTTGCTAGTTTGAATCCAGGGCGTGCTGAGTGACTCCAGACAGGTCTCCTAAGCAAACAAATTGGCCCGGTTGCTAGGGAGGGTTGAGTCACATGGGGTAACCTCCTCATGGTGGTGATTAGTGGTTCTCTCAATGGGGTGTGTGGTGAGTTGTGTGAGGATCGTGGTGAGTAGCATGAGCCTCCACATGCTGTGAGTCTCCACGGTGTCATGCACAACGAGTCACGTGATAAGATGCGCGGATTGATGGTCTCAGACGCGGCGGCAACTGATACATGTCCTCCGCCACCCGGATTGAGGAGAGTAACCGCGCCACCACGAGGACCTACTAAGCAGCGGGAATTGGGCGTTCCAAATTGGGGAGAAAGAGTAAATAAATGGAAATAACAAATAAATAATCATTAAAACTAAACTTGCTATATATACACACACACACACACACACACACAAACACACACATAAACAAACAAACTCTTAATTTAGTGAATATATATGCTATAAAACGCTGAATTTGGTAAATACTTAAATATAGAAAATTTTAACGGAGCCAAGTCGCCGTCATTTCAAAATAAAAGCCCTTTGTGAGTATGGGGCTTGTTTACGGTTCAACCACGATTTGGTGCATAATTGTAAAGTCAATCTGGGATTTTTGTTCATTTTTGACTCTCATAGCCCCTGTGTCTGTTCCCATTATAGTCTAGTAATTTTTCAAATTTTTTTCAAGCAAATTTAAAAACTATCGGCCGATTAATCGGTTATGGTATCGGCAAAATCAACTATCGGTGTACCTCTAATTTACAATATGAGAATCAGACAGACCTGCTGTCTGTATGGGACAGAGACTTTCTAAGGGAGTCCATCTTCCCCAGATCTCCTGAGGACATGGTCTTCTGGATCTTCTTCAGCTCCTTCTGAGACAACTGAGACTGGAACAGAAAGCAGAATCCAATCGGACCAGCCTTTATTAAGTAACTCGGAGCAGAACAGCTGATTTAGGATCAGTTTAAACAACCGTCCTGAGTATTAACACCGTTCTGGACTCAACCCAGGTGACAAATGAAAGAATGAGGGAAAATATAAGAGAAAGAGAGTGTGCATAAGATGTAAGAATGGTAGTCACATGCGTGAGTTGCAGACTGTTGAATGGCCGTGGCCAATCCTGAAAAGTTCTTGATGTCAGAAGGGAACAGAGATTGACAGGATGACCGGGAGAGAAAGCCCCTCATGTTTCAAGACCAGGTCCACCAAAGTCCACGTGAAGAAAGAGTCTTCTCGTGGTTAAACTATAGCAGTGATACGCAGTAGACTCATCCAGATTATTAGTCTTTTGTTTAATTAGTCCTATCTAGAAAAGTGGGTCAGGTTTGGTTAGAATCATGACCAAAAGAGGGGTCAACGTTTGTGATCAGTCAAAAGGAGTGCGTTGCACACCGATCAAACACATGATTCTGCTTCCAACAGTTGGGTCACCAAAGACATGCGCTTTCGCAGACTTTCCAGATTGTGGGTCATTATTTAGAATGTTCTAGAGCAGATTGTCTTTGCTGGAGAACATTGTGTGGTTGGATCGGTGTGCAAAGCTCCATTCGGGAGAAAACGTAGCTGGTTCCGGTCTCATTTTTACCATCTCAGAGTCACTGTGGCAGGCCGGGTCGGGGAAGTCAGGGGATTCTTGGAAAGCCAGTGTGCGAGAGAACACAGGCGTGTACTCGAATTCATCATCATCTTCATCGTCTGAGTCGACCTCAGTGCTACAGGCACGGGTCAGGAAATCAGAGCGTGTCCCAGCCATACGAACTTTCTTTTTATAACCCGCTCTGGTCACCTGATCGTTCATGATGTCAAACAATTACACACTTCATCTTGTGTACACAAACCGTAACAGGGTTTTGTTAAAATTCTGCTAACAATCCAGATCAAAGATGTTTTACTCGATGGGAGTATGAACGTGTTGGTTTGTTCCTTTGCACTCACCTCTCTGTTCTTCAACGATCTGAATCCTGTTCCTCTTTGAAGAGCCAACGAACGTTCCTGATTCACAAGATCTTTATCTGACCTGAAAAACACACAGATCTCTAAATCTGGACACAGAAATACTGATCAGACCATTTAATTCTCATTACTGGACGGGGTTTGGATAACTATTTTCTAACACACATGCATGTACATAATAAATACTTTGTAGCAAATAAAAGTACATAGTAGTTAAATACACATGATATAAAAGTTCGTTCTTTCTCTTTTTTTGCATTATAGAAATTTTGGGTGAAATTAACCATTTTTTTTATTTTTTATTTCTCCCCTTTTTCTCCCCAATTTGTAACGCCCAATTCCCAATGCGCTCCAAGTCCTCAAGGTGGCGTAGTGACTCACCTCAATCCGGGTGGCGGAGGACGAATCTCAGTTGCCTCCGTGTCTGAGTCCGTCAATCCGTGCATCTTATCACGTGACTTGTTGAGCGCGTTACCGTGGAGACGTAGCGCGTGTGGAGGCTTCACGCTATTCTATGCGGCATCCATGCACAACTCACCACACACCCCACCGAGAGCAAGAACCACATTATAGCGACCACGAGGAGGTTACCCCATGTGACTCTATCCTCCCTAGAAACCGCGCCAATTTGGTTGCTAAGGAGACCCGGCTGGAGTCACTCAGCACACGCCCCACTGAGAGCGAGAACCACATTATAGCGACCACGACGATGTTACCCCATGTGTCTCTACCCTCCCTAGCAAACGGGCCAATTTGGTTGCTACGGAGACCTGGCTGGAGTCACTCACCACACACCCCACTGAGAGCGAGAACCACATTATAGCGACCATGAGGAGGTTACCCCATGTGACTCTACCCTCCCTAGCAACCGGGCCAATTTGGTTGCTACGGAGACCTGGCTGGAGTCACTCACCACACGCCCCACTGAGAGCGAGAACCACATTATAGCGACCACGAGGAGGTTACCCCATGTGTCTCTACCCTCCCTAGCAACCGGGCCAATTTGGTTGCTTAGGAGACCTGACTGGAGTCACTCAGCACACCCTCTTTCATAAAAGAGTTGAGAACCATGAACCAAACCAAGCAGCTCAGAAGTGAATGACAACATTACAAACTTTGATTAGAAGCAAAAAGTATTTAAAAATCGACAAATGTACAAAACTGTGTACTTTGACTTTAATGAGGGAATGAACTACAATCCCATGAAGCATTGCGAATGACGTCATAAAATTAAAAACTATGGAATAATATAAAACTATGAGGCTTGGGATCAATGCAGCTTTCACGTATCGATAATCTAATGATCATTAAGAAAGGACATAGGTTATTTACTCTAGCCATTACTGAGCCATGTCTTGTTGTGGTTTGATGGCTTAAATGAAAGATCTATTCAAGGCTTCATACAGGGAAATTGCATCATAAATGTCGCCGTTTCTAATCGTTCAGTTTGCGCAGTTACACCAGTTTCATACACTAACCTGCAAACTCATCAACGTCGCTTTGTTAATACATGAAGTACAAAAACCTTTGTAACTTTTGACAGCCATTAGCTCGTAATGTGTGTGTGACGCCTTGTTGCTCATGCTGCGCCCCCTTGTGGTCTCCCAAAGACATTACGTCGGACTACACTGAATGAAATGCAACTGCCAGTGAACTGAAAGCACACAAATTGGGCTTCTAATTTAAATGTCGCCTGATGTTAATGTATCGATGCCTCAAATTATTGATAAAATAATGTGGCGATCAATAATCTATACTTCAATAATCAATATTTTATGACATCCCTAAAAACGATTGATTTAAATTTGTAGATTATAAGTATAGAAACAATATAATTTAATTGTAATTGCAAAATATTCAGATATATACAAATATATAAGTAGTTTGAGAGTGTATGGAGAGCCATAGGCGTCATTTACGGGTGGGACGTGCCTCTATCGATTTTTGCCTTTGCCAAATTTGTCCCCAACACTTTTCGAAATGGCTTTCTTCAGGAAAGTTTCTAATGCCGAAAAAACATCTCCAGCAGGAGTTACCTTTTGAGTCGGGCATCATTTTCGTTAGTTACCGTTAATAATCAGTGTTTGGCGAAACCCATCCAGAACCCGACCGTTGCGTGCTATAGTGACTATAGGAATAGTTACCAAATACTGAAAAACATCATAAATAAACGATGAAAGCGAAATCTTAAACTCACTTGGAGAAGGTGAGTCGGCTATGTTTGGGAGAGAAGGCCAGATTAGTGGATTTCTCCTTCATACTGACACTGATGCTCTGTGTCACCAACTTCTGAGCTTGAACTTCCTTTCTAGGCTCTGATGTCACTTCCTGTACAGACACTGCCCCCCTCCGGTCCAGCTGGAGGGGTTTGGATGTGGTCGAAGGAATGACGGGGCCATGATTGGTTTGAGGTTCAGGGTTCAGGTCAGGTTGTACGTTTGGACGATCTTGAGAGGACACTCCGTTCCATCTTTCGTCTTCTTGGTGGGCAGAAGTTGGCATCTCCTCAGCTTCCATTTCCAGTCTTTGAAAAGCTTCCAGGCTGGTTTGGTCTACGGGGTTCTCTTTCTGCATACTGATGATGACCAGCACCGATTCCTTCTTCTCCCTCTTGGTGCCGTTTGGCCTCCGTGGAGAAGTTTTGGCCGGACTGGTTTCTTCATCTAGGATGTAGAAGCGAGGCTTGGATGATGTTGGGCTTTGCTGAACTGGATTGGACGACTCCACACTTTGGTTCACCTCCACTGGCTCGGATTTGTCAACAGCAGACGTTTCCTGCGGAGGAGGAAGTTCAGTTGTCGTGACTTCCTCGTTGTGAAAGCCAAAGTGCTCAAAGCTTTCTTGGCTATCTGGAGACACCTGAGGCGAGGAAGGGAGTCGTTCGGTAAGAGGGTTTTGAGAGAGGAGTGTGTTGTCCGTTACTTCAGTCTGGTCCGAGCTGGTCACCGAACCGGACCGGACTTTAAGCAGTTCTAAACTGAACGTGGCCTGTTCGAGTTCTCGTTTCCTCCGGCTCTCTCGTTTGTTGCGGCTCTTCAGCGTGCTGTCGTCCACGGTTCTTGGAGGCTCGACGGATTGCTTTTCTCGTATCTCCTTGAACTCCTCCTCAGCCTGTGGCGGCTCTACGGCTGGTTCAGGTTCTTGTGTGTCCAGGTGAGTGGTCTGGACTTCGGTTGTGTTTTGAGGAACACTTAAAATTTGTGTCACAGTGTTTGGATCCACCTTGTTTTCAGGGGTATTCTCTTTAAGTCGCAGCTCTCTCAGAAAGCGGCATCTTAGGAAAAGAGTAGAAGTTAATATCGACTAAATAAAAAGACCTCTCGGTTTATTATATAAACAAATAATAAGTGTGACATCAGTGCAAAAACAGACTGTATAGTACAATCATTACTGGTTGACACATTTGTTAGCATTGCACTGTATATAATGTCATAACGCTCAGCCCTAGCACAGAGTTTTACTCTTATTTACTTCTGTATTAGTCATCTGTTACCTCTGTCGAGCCTGGTGCCCCCTGCAGGCCGCCTGTAGCATGACGGCCGCCCTGCACTGGCGCAAATATCTCTGTCTCTGACAATGCGTCCTCCAGGCTGTCTGTATGTGCCCTGCTGCTTTCTCGCGCGTCTGCAGGTATCTCCTCCAGCATTTCTGTATGACCGTCACGGCTCTCTTCTGCAGCATGTAGAGTCGTCTCGCTCTGTAGCCCCTCCATGCTGCCTGAAGACACACTACTGCCTCGTGCCGGAGCTCCGTGTAAGTCGCGCTCTCGTCAGCATTAGTTAGCATGCAAGCACGCCACCAACTCTGTAGTGACAGAGAAAGACAAGGAGAGCATGGGTGAATTCAGAATGGCATACTGTGCATTATATACATTTATTTATTACAACTATTCTCCCTAATTTGGAACGCCCAATTCCCGCTACTTAGTAGGTCCTCGTGGATGGCGCGGTTACTCGCCTCAATCCGGGTGGTGGAGGACGAGTCCCAGTAACCGCCGATTCTGAGACCGTCAATCCACGCATCTGATCACGTGACTCGTTGTGCATGACACCGCGGAGACTCACAGCATGTGGAGGCTCATGCTACTCTCCATGATCCACACACAACTCACCACACGCCCCATTGAGAGAACCACTAATCACCACCACGAGGACTCTACCCTCCCTAGCAACCAGGTCAATTTGGTTGCTAAGGAGACCTGGCTGGAGTCACTCAGCATGCCCTGAATTCAAACTCAAGACTCCAGGTGTGATAGTCAGCGTCAATACTCGCTGAGATACCCAGACCCCTCTTTTTGTGTAAGTTAAATCAAGAATCACATGTTTACATTTACAGGTGAAAGGATGTCACTGGTAAACATTGTCTTGTAAACCAACAGATGTGGCTTCTTGTAACAGATCCTGTTATCTGCTGTAAATTCAGCATATCAGATGACTTGGGAAAATAGAGAATGGCCTTTTAGTGTTTCAGAGATATCAAAACGTTTGTGCTTGATTAAATCAAACAAACACCTCTTAGAACATTGACAACAGTGTCAGTTTGAAAACCTTTGCGTCATCATGTCTGCTGTACAAAGTGTTAAGAATTAATATCTGCGGTTTATGTAAACCATTAGGATGGTTTATTTGTGTAAGAACAGGAAGGACAAACTTCAAGGGTGCTCTCGGAGTTCTGTACCGACTCCTCCCTGAAAATGTTTTGGCTTGTTTTTATTCGGTCCGATGAATGTTTTGGGACAGTTTTCCTGCGAGGAGAGTCAGTTGTCTTTCCCAGAATAAAACCATTCTGGGACACAGCGTTGGGACACGACTTTACAATAGTCCTTTATCTTCCAGTTCAAGTTCTAGAATTTAACTAATTGTGGTAAAATCCCTGTGTCCATTTCCTCTCGTGGCTATTGCTTTATTTTAATGCTACAAACCGGAAGTGTGTGTACCTGTATGATCCGGGCGGCTCGCTTCTGGCAGCAGAAGTGTTTCCTCTCCTGTTGAGCTCTGAACTTCTGCTGTAAACAAACAATTCTCCTCAAAACCTCCCGATGAAGTTCATCCTGCAGCCTCTGACGTAGAAGCTCCCGCAAAAACACCTGCAGAGAGAAAACAAACGAAAGAAACAAAAGTGAATGAACAAATGAATAAAACCATGAAAGAACAAACAGACAATAACGAACAAAGGAAAGAGAAAACGAAAGAACATGAATAAAAACAAACAAATAAAAAAAATTAACAAACAAAAGAAAACAAAAAGAACAAATGAAGAATGCCAGAACAATGAAAGATTAAAAGCAAATAAAAAACGAAGACCAAAACAAATACAAGGAGAAAAATAGACAAAACAAAAAAAAGAGAATGAACAAATCAAAGAGAGAAAACAAATGATAACAAACAAAGACAAACGAAAGAAAGACCATTAATAAAAAATACAAACAAACAAAAGAAAACAAAAGAACAAATGAAAGAAAAAAAGAATAAGCAAAAAAGACCAAACAAACAGAGAAAAAAAAGACGAGACAAAACAAACAGACAAAAGGAAGAACAAACAAAAGAGAGAAACAAGACCATGAACAATTAAACACAGAATAAATGAAAGAACAATGAAAGAGAACAAACAAACGATAACAAACAAAAGACAAACGAAAGATAATGAATAAAAATAGAAACAAACAAAAGAACAAATGAAGAATGCAAGACCAAACAAATAAATAGAAACAAAAAGATGAAAGGCAAAACAAACAGACAAAAGGAAGAACAAACAAAAGAGAGAAACAAGACAAAGAACAAATGAAAGCAAACATGAAAGAACAAACGAACAATTAAATAACGAATAAATGAGAGACAGAACAAACAAACGATAAAGAAAAAAGGAAGGAAAGAGCAAACAAAATGAAAACGAATGTTACATTTTTCAATCGTTTGTTATTTTACAAACAAAAGGAAACAAAAAGAACAAAGAAAGAATATAAGAAACAACAAATGAAGAAATACAAAAAATAACAGGAGAAAAGAAGACAAAAACAGACAAAAGGAATTAGGAAAGGTGAAATATGATTGACCGAATAAAGGCGAAAGAACAAACAGAATTAAAGAAAAAGGAAGAACAAACGAATCAAAATGAAGGAATGAACAAGCAATTGAAAGTGAAAGAATAAATGAATGATTAAAAAGAATCAGCAAACAAACAAATTACTTCAAGTACATATTTCAGAATTTGTTTTACAGTGTCAAGAATCAACTTGTAACATGCAGTTTTACAGGGAATAAAGCTCTTTAAAAATAAGGAAATGATCGTTACCATAGTCCTGCCCACTTGATACCCGTTTGGCTCGAGGTTGGCAGTCTGCAGAAAGTCTCTGATGCCCGCTTGAGTGGGACAGAACACAGCTGGTAACAGCACGTGAAAATGATGCGCAAATTCCTGAAAAAACAAAACAACACGAGTTTATTTTTAACTATACAACGATTCACTCCAAGTGTGCGCGCGCGCGCGCGTGTGTGTGTATTTCACTAACCTGAAAAGTGTATTTGACACTGTATCCAGACTGTCGTATTCTAACGGTCTCCAGCATGCCAGTGTAGCGCAGCTGTCGCAACACGAGCGCGTCATTGAAACGCAGCGGAAGCTGCAAAAGAATAAATAAAAAATCAAGTCAAACTATTGTACAATGAACACATACACATAATAAAACATTTCAGTAAAACTAAAGTCAAAATAAATATTCAACGGTACCTTTTCTGCATTAGACCGAATGCATTTCACAAAGTATGGCTCTGACTGTCCCAGTGTCTCCATCAGTTTGTTAAGAGACGCCTGTATCAGATACGAGACGTTATTACAACTCTGATAAAGTCAATTGAGGCCCAAAAATAATTATTAATTATTTCCAATATGTTGTTTTCTATTCTTAAAAGTGTTTCAGATATGACCGATTCAAACTGACGAGCCAAACAATCCATGTCATGTGTGTTTTGCATGTTTATGGCGCCATCTAGTGGTTATTTGTGGAAAGAAAAGTGGTTTCAATGTTTATATCGATCTATTTAAAATCAACTCTTCAGTTGGGATAAATGGCAGCTTAATTTAATAAAGTAAAAGTGTCAGTAATAATTATATTGTTACTGATATTTTAAATTGAGTATTTGTTGAAAATAAGCAGCTTGTGCTTGATTCAAATTTTGTATATTATTGTATTGAAAATGCATGTTGAAATCCACGTATCAAATATGACGCAACAGACTTTTGAGGTAAATCTCTGAAATCACCATTACATTACACTCATGCACACCACAAAAAACTCACAGCGCTTTGATAATTCTGATATATATATATTTTATAAGATATATTTAAGGTGTGCACTAATATTTCTGTGTATTTTCATATATCCCGCCGGCTCTGTCATTATAAAGATCTCATTATTTTACATCACAAGCTATTATGATGTCATCTTAACATAAGTTCATGAGACCCAGCGAAAAAAGTTAAACAATTTCCCTTTTTTAAATGTCAATACAGTGTTTGGTGCATAAAATACATATGATAAAAATATCATTTTAATCATATTGTGATACATTTCAGTCCATATTTATAGACTACGCAGAAGAAGTTGTCATGGCCAAACTCTCAAACGTTTGGTATCTCTGAAAAGCCCAGAGAGTCCTGTGATAATACCCCAAAATGTACCCCTGTACAAAAACTCACATAACAAACGTCCCACACAACAATGAATTACTGGACCTCAGGAGGACCATGAGCTATAAAGCCCAATGCATCAATGTATTCCTTTTATAGTTTGTCTAATGGCACTTAAAACAATCTGTCAGGCTTTTTAGGGTTAATAGGTGGTTGGGAATCACTGGATTAAACGAGTCCTCACGTTGAACTGGGCGCTGATACTGGGCGGCTTCTTCTTCTTGTGTAGATGCAGCAGTGATTTGGTGATGCGATCGTGAAGCGTCAAACTGCTCAGATACTTCAACGATTTCACGTCTAACAGATGCTGTAGACACAACAAAACAGTCAAACGAGTCTCTCTTGATTATTTCAGATTACATATTCCATAAGAAGGCAAAATATGCCTGTACAACCGCTTACTTTCCACCACAAAAGCCCATTTGTACCATGTGATGAGATCTTTAACAAGCTCTCAGATTATCAGTCATGTGACTGAGCTTGCATGAAGATATGTTCAAGATTCTTGAAGATATGATGTTGTGGCCGTATCAGGGGATGTAAGATACTGAGAACTGACTTCAATAGAGTGAGTGGGACGTTTACCTTCGGGAGACTGAGTTTCGTCTTGAAGTTCTTGTTTCGCCTGTGGAGGATAGAGAGAGTTGAGAAAAGATGGAGACAAAGCAAACAAACCAGAGTGAACTCGTGTTCTCACTCACATCAGGATGCCTTGAGCTCTCCCGAGAAGTTTGTTACTGATGCTGTTTACGAAAATTCCCTCCTCTTCATGGGAGAAAGAGGAGACATGCTCCGATCTGGAACTACGAACGTTACAGGCGAATCCATCCCTGACAAACACAGAACAAGAGAGCACGGTGAATATTTAAATGAGCAGTGCACTCAAAAAGAAGAACTCTGTTATATCCACAGTTATCCAGATCAACCACTGGGGGGCGCCATGACGATTCCAAATTTTTTTTTACTTTTACGATACTTTTATGATAATTTTATGATACTTTTGATACATTTATGATACTTTTACGATATGTTTATGATAATTTTACGATACGTTTATGATAATTTTACGATACTTTTGATACGTTTATGATAATTTAATGATAATTGATACGTTTATGATAATTTAATGATAATTTTACGATACTTTTGATACTTTTATGATAATTTTAACGATACTTTTATGATAATTTTACGATACGTTTATAATCATTTAATGATAATTTTGCGATACTTTTATGACAATTTTACAATACTTTTACGATACTTTTGACAATTTTATGATAATTTTGACAATTTTATGATAATTTTGTGATACTTTTATGATACTTTTATGACAATTTTACGATAAGTTTATGATAATTTTACAATACTTAAATGATAATTTTATGATACTTTTATGATAATTTTACGATAAGTTTATGATACTTTAATGATCATTTTATGATACTTTTATGGTGCCTCAGTCCCCATTCACTTTCAGCATGAAAAGAGCGGCCAAGATTTTCTTTCAAAATTCACACAGAACAACGGAAGTAATACAAGTTTAAAACGACATGAGGGATGAGTGAAGGATGACAAAATATTTGGGTGAACTTTAATTCACAATTTGATTTTGATGGTTTCCTGGGCTCTTTCATTCTGCTGGTACCTGATCGTGTTGGTCCCCTGAAGATCTGACAGTGGAGTGCGTGGATTTT